>NW_027107309.1:2723300-2761236 GCF_000696795.3 Halyomorpha halys | reverse complement strand
TATGTACACACTAATAAATTAAATAAAGAATAATGCAATACATAATCAATCATGGATTAAAGACCATTTTAAATCCTCTAAAAAAATTGATTAATTAAATAAATTTTTACTTACAAAAATTTAGTTATTTTCAATCAGACCTTTATTTATTCAATAAATTAAAGAGGTATTTTTAATAATTATTTCCGAAATAGTGATGAAAAAATCTCAATCAAATAACTACCAGTATTTATTTATTTTTTTAAATAAATCATTCAATAACTAGTCATTGAAATAAAGCCATATATTTCTACCATAATTAATTTATGATTGCTATTTCACTATTCTCTTATTTTTTAAAAACATTATTTCATAATAATGCAATATAATTATTTTCAAAGTAACTAAATTTCTGAAATAACAATTAAAATCCTTGAATAGGGGGAAATAAATGAACTACATGAACCTGAGAGAGTTTGCAATCATTGCTACACCTGTAGTAGCCATTGCCATAGTGGCAACTCTATAATGGTTTGCCGTCATGACAGTGAATATTATATAGTCATGATGATGAATATTGAATTTTAAGAAATAGTTATTTAAAACAAAAAAATAAAGGAGTAAAATGCAGGTCTGAATAATGAAGAATATAAAAATCTTTTTCATAATCGCAAATACTTTGAATGTCTACCTTCTTAGCCCAATCACCATCATGTAGAAATTTGACATTATTTATTTTTTTTCTGAAAAAACAATAATGAGAATTGTTTACTTACTTTACAATTAATGAGAACACTTAAAAGGTGTAATGATCTTTTGAGGTTGTTATTAGATAAATCGACAACTGAAGCAAATGCTAGGTAGTGTGTATGATGAAGAGAAGTTAAGGACAGATTCCTAAGTACAACCTCTTCTGAAGAAATATCAAGTTCTTCTAAGGCTTCTTCCATGATGAACTTACTTCCTAAAATAAATGTTACAATAATTCCTAAATAAAATATCAAGATACAATAATTACTGTTTATGATTTGAAGTGGATCCATACTTAATTGTTAGATAAAATTAATTTTAATTGTGTAATGTTTATAGACAGACAGCTAGTGATAAAATATTAACAAGAGAACTTCATAATATTAGAGCCAGTGGTAAAAATGGAAATGGTTACTTAAAAAATTAACCATAATTAAAAAATTGAATAAGTTAACTAAAAATGAACTCATTTAAGGATTTAATTATTATCAAAAGAGCTCTTTATGGTTAATAGTTCAAGAGATAGTTTTTCAAAAAAATATTTTTCCCCATGAAAAAAAAAAATTAAAAATCAATGTTTTGTGGATTTAGTTAGCAAATATGGTAATTTATACTTCAACAAAGATAATTATTATAAACTACTTATAGCTGCATTTAACTAGCTTGAATGTGAGAGTTAACAGACCTCTGTATGTGTTAAAATTTCTGTAATATAGTTTTTTACAACCCAAATGTTTGTTTCCAAATAACGAGAAACAATTTATGAATTTAATTCTGCAAATACATTTACCTTGATAGTCCTACGAAGATAATCATTATCAACTACATTATGGTCTGTTTAACTAGCTTCAGTTAGTGAACTAATATAAATCTGAAAGTCTAATAGTTCCTGAGATACAGTTTTCTCTAAAAACCAAAAGATCAACATTTTGTGGATTTATCATGTCATATATCATGAAACTATTGAACGTACCAGGTAGGGTAGTAATAATAATAATCAGAAACTCTTAATGCATAGAAAAAGATCTGATAATGCCCATTTTAGAAACATTTAGTTATATAAAACATAATAAGTAATACAATTTTAACTTACGGATATCGTCATAATAATTTTTCCTGCAATAGTCATACTTTATAAGGAGATCCAATCTTTCAATTATTTTACTCTTGTACATTTTTTTATCTATTGCCTGCATCAAAACAATAGAGGTAAGTAAGGTCCCTAAAATATAAAATAAATAAATAATAATACTTTTTCAATCCAACTTTAAACCAAATGAATACACAATTAAATATTAGACTATAAAAAATAAGAAAAGAAGGAAAAAAATATGAAGCAATTATAATGGGATTGTGTCACATTATCTATTTTGTAACATAAATGTGGGAGAGTGGATCCATTTCAAGTATGATTAAATCACTGAGAAACAATTCAAATCCCCTTTTTGTTTCAGCAAAACATGAGAAACATGTAGCAAACAAAATTAAATAAAATGAAAATTTATTTTTAAGTTATTCAATAACTTCAATACATGCAATAACTCATATTTTTAAAGTTTATTATTTTCCCCCTTAGTGGGTTGTTGGAACTCTCTATCTAAACGTTCTTTGCTAATTTCTGGATATCTAATCCTCAAAACACACCACTTAGGTCTTATGAGAACAATTATTTGTTGAATTTTGCATTCACTAATATCAAAAAGTATTACTAAAAAAACAATAAGTGCAGATTCAAATTATTTAATATATGTAATTTTTATTTGTACCCATAACCAGATTTAAGTACTCAGTTAAATTTCATTTAGAAAACTAAAAATAACTAAATAATTATTTAAATGTAACATACATTTACTTTCAGGTTCAAGATCCAATAGCTGGTTAGAAGAGTCAAGGGTGCTACATAAGACAGACATCAAAGCAGGACTGACAGTGGGGTCAAATGCTGGTCTTATACTCCATACCTTTTCTCGACTTAAAGTTATATTTTCAACAAGTCCTTGTTCATATTCAAGAGTGAAAGATATTTCATCTTCAGATTCCTCATCATGCAATGATCTGGTCTATTAATAAAAAAAACAAAAAACATAGAACTCTCTCAATTGAAATCTACATAATAGTAACAATTTAAATACTCTACCTCAGTTTATTTTTTTAGTAAATCTTCAGAGTTTTAAAAAAAACTAAGACACAGCAGACTGAGAATATTTTAATAATTCCCATAAAATAAGCTGTATTATATTATAAATGAAAATAATACAATCTAAATTATTTCACATGGAGAGATGTAGTATAAACATTTGAAGCCTTAGAACTTTCTGTTATAAGAAGATGACTAAGGAAGAACTATTGAAATACATGCATACATCCATCCTAAAATATCAGCAGGAAATAATAACATAAATTTCACAGTCAGGAGTGTTTGTGTACATAGGAATCCAAATTAAATTCTCAAAATAGACACATCTTCTCAGCAAACAGGTGCTATTTCGCCCTTTAAATTTTTTTTTTAATATATTTATTGAAATTTACAACTGTACATTTTAATACATTCAGTAAATTTGATCTCAATTATAATGGAGTGAAACAGGCGTGTAGAGAATTACCCATTGGAATCACTCTAATGACGTTTTTATACTGGTAGGTCTTGTGGCCATCTTTGTCAGGAATGGAAGAGGATGCAAGGTTAAGGCAGATATTATTATATCTGGTACGGGCTAGATCAGGTAACATAGGGAACATTAAGATCTTTATGTATGGTTTTATTTGTGGCAAAGTAAGGAACATTGAGGATTTTATGAAGGATAGGAATGATTGGATACAAGAAGGGAGCCCCAAAGCCCGTACATCCAGATTGGCCTTATTACAGTCATAAAGATCACTCTTTTGTAATGAGTTGGAAGTATAGACTGTTTGTCTAGTAAGTGCTGTAATAGTCGAAAACGACATGCAGTTTCCTGTCTTTTCAGTCTTGTGTGAGGATTCCAGGTAAATCGTTTGTCCAGATGTAGTCCAAGGTAGTGGATCTGTTCGACAGGGGTAAGAGCAACATTATTAAAAGAAACTGTAGGGCAGTCGGTAGGTTTACAACGAAGTGTAAAGGTGGATTTGTTGGAATTTATTTTAATCCTCCAATCACACCATTCTTTGAGGGCTATGATATGGGACTGGAGAGTTTGGGATACAATTAAACGGTTATTATTAACTACAAGCACACATGTGTCATCGGCATACATGGTGAGGATAATGTTAGGATTGGTTGGGATGTCAGCTGTATAGATGGTGCAGAGGATGAGACCGAGGATATTATCTTGAGGAACACCAGCAGACTGAGAATAGAGGGATGAATAGGAACCATTGTGGTTAACTTAGAATAATCTATCAATGAGAAAGGAACAAATGATGAGAAAGTATGTAAGTTAGGAATACGGAGTTTGTAAAGCAGTTCCGGGTGCCAGAGCCAATCAAAAGCCTGTTCTACATCGAAAAAGACTCCCGCTCAGTACATTCCGCGCTTCATCAATGAAGACGAGACAACAACCACCACACGATGACATTGCTGGATAGTGAAGAGTGATGTTCGGAATCCAAACTGGTGATCAGGGATTATATGATTGGAATCTAGGATGGGGTAATAGGCATTTTAAAATGAGTTTTTCGAGGATTTTGCCCATGATCGGTAATAGAGAGATAGTGTGATAAGATGATGGATTCTGGTGGCTTTTGGGAATCATTTTAACAATAAATAATTTCCATGGGTCAGGAAAATACGTGGAACGGATATATGTATAGAAATACATTATATATGTAGGTGAGGAATAGGGTAGTTTTGCGAGGAAGAAGTTTTAGGATGTGGGATATTATTAGGTCGTATCCAAGAGCTTTGCGGGTAGGTAATCTTTGAATGATACTAGATATTTCTGAAGGATGAAATGCTTTAGGTGGGAGGGTCATTTGGAGCGGAATATTTAGTTCTGCTTCAATATATTCAAGGCGAATTGGGTTAAGGATATTAGGATGTGGAATAAAGGTTTAAGAGAGGTGTTGTCCGAATGTTTGTGATTTTTCTTCATCAGTTCTGGTCCAGGTTTGGGATCCGCCGTTAGAAGTGCGTGGTTAAAATCTTCGAAACTCAGCAGTTGTTTAGTGGTCTTCCATAATGATTTGTCAGTAGTTGTGAGATTTTCAGTGAAGTTAATTAAATTATGAATTTCATATTTTATAATTTCTACTTTTAGTTTAGTCAATTATGTGTAGTACATTTGGTCAGTTAGATATCTATGTGGATGGTGCTAAGCCACTTCGATCTTGCCCTGCATTTTTCCCTTAATAAGATACAAATATGCTGTGGCAGGTTATTTTTTATATTGTTATGAATTCTATTAGTCGAAGTGTTTTCAGTTATACTTGTTCTTATTGATGACGTGAGTTTTTCAATAGCTTTGTCTATGTCTTGTTTTGTTTTTTAGTTTAGTTTTCAGGTCACATTTAAAGTTGTTCCAGTCAACTCTTCCTGTAATCAATGAAGGAGCAGAGGGCTTAGGTATGGGGCTAGAATGTAAAAAAAGCAGAGAGGGAGAAATCTGGGAGGTGATAAATATGCCAAGGATATCAGGGCGCTTTTTGAGGGATGTAGGCCAATAAGCAGGATTTTTGGGGGAGAGAATAGAATAGGTATTGGAGGTGGAAACACGGGATAGGATGTTACCACGGGAGTTGGATGTTCAGTATCCCCCATCATTGGTGTTTAGCATTGTAGTCTCCTCCAGCAATGAAGCGCAGTCCGAGGGTTCGAAATAAAGAATCAAGGAGGTTATAAGAAAGGTTATTACCAGGAGTACAGTAAACAGCTGAAAAGATAATATGGTAAGAGCGAGTTGAAATGATAACCAAGGTTGATTGGATTGCATCAGTTGGATTGAAATCGATAAGGATGCAAGAACCAGAATGGGAAGTCTTGTTTGGGTGGTCTGATCTATAAGTGAAGTAGTCCCATATGTAAAAGTGTGTAAAAATAATAATTTTTAAGAAAATAAACTATATATAAAATTGTTAAATAAAACATTTCTGAAAATAACAAATTAAAAGTCTCTGAAGTATATATATATATATATATATATTGTAAAAATTAAAAAAATTATTAAAATGAAATAAAAATTATTTTAATAGTTTTAACTAATTTCAAATATAAAAGATAGCTTGGGTTCAAATTGAAAACTTTAATAATTTTGGAGAATTTTATTTAAATTTTATAATATAATAGACTCTTTTCTCAGGGCGGGTTTGCAGGCAATCAGAAACAGATGATACTTTACTAATAATAACACTTAAACTTAACAAATAGCAATTTTACAAATGTAACAAATTCTAGTTAGAAACAAAACCAACCAATCACACAATCTTCCCTTGATGATCGATGATTCCTGCTATCTACTTGTCTATGATGCTATGTTAAACTGTCAACAATGGCTTCTAGTCCTTCCTGCTTCTAGCCGCTCCTCTCACCAGCCAACCAAATCAAGAGTCTGAACTCTGCCCTGGGCAGCAAAGATTAGAACCAATGAGACATTTATTGGTCCACTCTTTACCTACGTATCAGGAATATGGACTATAACTAAAACTATTGAATCCTAACTCTTGAGATTCAATAGAAAAATTCCGTGGAGAATATTCAGAACAAAATGTATAAACCAAGTCTGGTGAGGAAGGAAAAATAAGGAGCTCAAGAATATCTATAAAGATATAAAAATAGTGATCATCTGATTATGATGAGCAAGTCACATTATAAGGATGAATCCAGAAGAAATATGATTGGCATTTAGATATATCAGATCAGGAGTGTTGGCCTCCTAAAGTTTAAATAGGAAAATTCATGCCAGTGACTCCAGATTCTACTTTGTACCCTAAATTGGAAGTTAGCAGCACTACATCCAAAAAATAGTAGAGCAGATGCTAGAGTCTATCAAGTTTCAACTTGGGACTGTGCAACAGCAAAAATACAATAAATAAAATAATGATAATCAATACTTTTTACAAAAATTCTTATTCAATCTCTATATGTAAAAAAAACTATATTTTCAAATTCAATCAATACAAGAATAATAAACAACATAAACCTACCCAAATTAGTCTAGATTTTTCATAAGGGATCCATGGTTGTGGTAAAGAGACACAGCGACTGAATACACATGCAATTTTACCATTGGTTATAAAGGCTTGAACAGGACCAAGTTTAGTTGTAGGCCGTCCAAGAAGCCATCTAAGATAAAACCAGCTAGAAGAATCTGATGGGTCGGTGAAACAGGCAGCCTGCACCAATTCCAGTTCTGTACAAAAAAGAAGTTTTTTCGTCTCAAAGTAGTTTAGAGAATAAATAAGTTTACTGTCGTTAATGATACTGTTCTATACTATACATTAAAAAAATATTTAGGATATATATAAGACGGTAAATATTGGCCAAAAAAAAAACAAACATATAAAAGAATTAAAACATGAGAATGGTTTAAGTGTTTTAAATTTTAAAAGCTTGGCTAGAAGTATAGATTAGTTCAGGAAATTTTCAATTTTATAGTTTTTGCTTTCAGTTTCTAAGTCAATTTTGTCAAGTGGAAATGTGCCATTATACCCTTGCCTTGGTGTTTTTTAAGCTAATAGGAAATAAACGGACTATGGCAATGTTGTTGGTTTTAAATTTATTCCAAAAAGTGTTATATATTATATTGATTTTGATTGTTTTAATCAGATATTTAATTGCAGAGATCTACTTATTTATTAGTTTTAATTGAATTTTTAAATCAAATTTGTTAACTATAGCCAAAAATAATTAGTTCCAGTGTACTGTTACTATTATTACTGAAGAAAGAGAAGGTTTTATGGTAGGATATAAAACACAGGGGTAGAGTAATTGTTTGAAGATGATATGGAAAAGGACACTACCATAAGTATTAGTTCTGTGTTCAGGTGGCAAAAAATTACTTTCTCCTAAAAAAAGGTTTACTTCTGACCTTGCTTCCAAATACCACCTGGCTTTTCTGGTATCGTCCATTCTACAGACGTGTCCATACCACTTCAGTTACTGCTCTTGCATTGTGCCACACACTGATTTCACATCCAGATCCTCCCAAATCATTTCATTTCTGACACAGTCTCTCCTGGTCTTACCAACTATTCTTCGGAGGAATTTCTGCTGACATTATCCTTCCTATGTGCTTGTCGAGGGCTGTTCAGCTTTTTAAAGCTGTTTTAAATATCTATATTTTGGCATCTCTGCTTACTTGCTCTAGCAATATAGCGGCAATGAAATGATTAAATGTCTTCAAATGCTGTTCCAGATTTAGGACCTTAAGTTGCTGCCACAAGAATGGGAAAACATCATAATCCCAGTTCAAAAGAAAGGCAATCAGGGCGAATATGGTAATATGCATATCCTCAGTAGTGTACAAAATATACACTAGGATATTAGAGCAGTGACTGCGGGGTATTGTGGAATAAGACATTGAAGAAGAGCAAACGGATTTCAGACATGGAGGACAGACCCAGGACCACACACTCTAGAGAATGATAGTAGAGAAAGCGTGGGACCGGGGAAAGGCAGTCAATTTGGCATTTCAGGATCTGAGGGCGGCTTTTGACTCAGTCCAGAGGCAGGAGATATGGGACACACTAAAAACAAGAAGAGTGCTAGCAAATTTGATAAGAGCAATAAAATCAGTTTATCAAGGCCCAAAGGGCACTGTAAGACTTACTGGTCAAACACGGCCTTTCCACTTTTATAAGGGAGTAAAGCAGGGAGACAGCCTAAGCCCACTACTGTTTGTCCTCCTTATGGATGAGATAAGGAAGGTTTGTAAAAGAAGATGCCTAAAAGCAATGATATTGTACTGATAGCTGACTCTGAAGAAGCTTTTCAGACATCCTTGGATGAATGGAATGAGGAACTAAAGATAAGAGGTTTGCAAATAATCCCTAACAGAAGCAGAATTATGTTTGTCAGGAGAGAAAACACATAGCCTAGGTTTTATGTAAATGGTGAACCCCTAAAACTTATGAATATTTATACCTATCTAGGGACCATAATAAGTAAAGATAATAGACCAGGAGGTTCTAAATTGAGTGAAGAAGGCCAATGGAGTGTACCATCAGATTTCCAACAAAGGCAAGCAAGAAGTAAGCAGAGATGCCAAAATACGGATATTTAAATCCATGTTCCTCCCAGTCCTCCTGTATGGATCAGAATGCTGGACAGCCCTCAACAAGCATATAGGAATGATAACGTCAGCAAAAATGAGATTCCTCCGAAGAATAGTTGGTAAGACCTGCAGAGACTGTGTCAGAAATGAAAGGATTCGGGAGTGTTATGGCGGGTAGGAGTTCAAAAGGAACCTTTACTAGCCCAACCATGAAAAGTAGTGAAAAGAAAAGAATAGCCAAATTTTGTTATTTTTAAATAAGTGAGCATAATAAAAGAAACACAAAATATACAAAAATGTTCAAACTAATAAAAAAAGGAAAGCTTATAACTATTACAAAATTAAATGAATTGAACAAAAGAGAGAAAAGAAGTCTTATATCACCGGTGATTAATGGGGCTCTGGTTGTGGATGTTCTGGTAGAGGTAGATCGACGTACGTCAGGCCTCCTTGTCCTCTTGGAGGATGAGTCGAAGTAGTCCGTCCATTGTGACTAAAATGATTAATCTGGCACAGATGGTCAGAATGCTGGCAACTACGAGTGTGTAGTGATGAGACAATGGAGACAATATGTGTGTGCACACAGGGACGCTAAGAATCATATGTTCCAATAATCGATTTGTGGACCATATGTTGGCCACAACAGGGAGTATCTGGATGTGAAATCAGTGCGTGACACAATGCAAGAGCGGTAACTGAAGTGGTATGGACATGTCTGTAGAATGGACGATAGCAGAAAAGCCAGGTGCTATTTGGAAGCAAATAGTCGACCGGATCTTAATAAAAACAGGATTTTCTAAAATGTTCTATCTTCTTGAAAAACTCTTTCAAAAGTAGTTATAGAATGGCAACTGCTTGATGCCTTTTATAAGTATTGAGTAATAATAAAATATTATTTGAGAACTCACTGAAATCATAAGGGCAGGAGCTTGGACATTCAGGATTCAACCAATGTTCACAATCAAACTGTTGGCTGAATTGGGAAGTTAGTTGGTGGTATGGAGAGTTGAGATTATGATAAAATATAATCAGAAAAATACAGGGAAAAAACAGACCTATGATGACAATCCTAAGGCACTAACATTTTCTTCTTTGTATCATCACCTACATGTGATAGTAATGAAAACCAAAATTTCTGAATACATATTTTTCTTACTTATGCTGGAAGAATTAGTTTTATAATTATAATTTTTGCAAAAGAAAGACCTACAAAATCTGGAACTTGGGAATGTTATGCCAGGACAGAGACATTAATAAAACCTCTTTACCTTCCTGTGAGAATGATCCATGCACAAAAAGCATAACAATTTATACTTGGAAAATTATTATAAAAACACCAACAATAAATTATTATAAAATCTCAAATGATTATGAGAACTAACTAGTTGATATATCATTTAATATCCCAAAAGATATGTAAGCTACTTACTCCAGCCCTTCCTTCCTACTAAAAAACTCCATTTTCAGGAATTCAGAAAAAAAAACTTTAAAAATATAATGACAAATCTTATTTATGAAAAAGGGGTAAAAAGAATTCAGGGAGTTTGAAGTAGAATACAGTAAATGCAGCAGATAATAAGTAAGATATTATCAATGCAGATAATATAATCCAAATGACTATAAAATCAGTACGATATTTCTAACAACAGATGTTAGAACATCTAACAATAGATGTTCCAACAGTAGATGGATAAAGGAATAAAATTTAAAAATATTTCCAAATGATTACAGTTACTAAGCAGAGAAAATTTTTCAAACAGCCAATTATACTAATTAGTGTGAAACTTAAAACAAAGTAACAAACCAAACTTATAATGTATACTTAATGATAGGATAAACCATTGTTCTGTTCAATAGAAATACTAAATTAACCTTTGAGATGACTGGGTTCATCAATAGGACGAAGACCTGAGGGATCAGGAAAAACTAAGGGAAGTAGTTTGCTTCGGTAATGCCAACTAGAATAATTTGAAAAGTTTTCTTCTATCTTAACTGTTGTATAATCTAATTCTTCTGAAGGAGCCATACGAAGCCTCGCAACTACTGCTCTCCGATAATCCCAACAATGAACTAAAATAATAAAAAAATAGATTTAAGGAGTTACATGGGAAAAATTTAATTATTATGAAGATTACGTACAGTTTCTTTCATCTAATTTGAGATACTTAGTACAGAGAAACAGTTCCTTTTCTAAATCAGTGTAAGGCATATTGTCAAGAAGCCACAACCTATGATACCAGGCAGCATAAGATTTAGGATTTTCCCTCAAGCAAATTTCAGTCAAATGCATTTCATTAGATAATATGCAACCTAAGTCATCATGACTTCTAAAATGATAAATTATTATAGAAATGAATAACAAGAGAACTATCTGTATTATAGTTTGTTAGGGCTTTAGGGCATAAAACCCAATGGACATCAATACCCATTTTTATTATTCTAATTATACTTACTTATCTTTGAAAGTCAGTAAGATTTCTTTTCTCATGTTCCACAAAGTATAAATATCAGGGTTTGAAACAAGAACATCACTTATCAATTCCATTGCTTCTTCATCATATTCACCATTTTTTCTCTAAAGAAAAATATCTAATCAATTAGTATGATAATACTGGAAATAACAGGAAAAAACAACAGTATTTCAAAGAAACGACTACTTTATGAAATATTTTATTCATGCTATGCTGGTAGGCTTTCATTTTCACATCTCTCTCTTTCTTTTTCCTCTCCTTTTCTTCCAAAGTTGTATTAACTTTAGCTTTTCCATGCTGAAATAAAAAATATTATTCTACTTTGGTAAACAATGTTAAATATTTCAAACCAAAGAAATTATATAGAGTACCATTTTATTGATTATAAAATGTTCTTTGAATCTCAAATCAAAATAAAACTGTTTGTTTTTCAACACAATAATACTGATAAGTACTGGATGTTCCAAATACAAGTGCTTATAAATACATGATGTTATAAACAAGCATACTTCGGGATGCAAGTTGGCAGGTAAACAATAAATGCCAAATTTCAATTAGAAGTAAACTTTTTATTGTGGATCCTAATCAATGAACTTTTCTGAAAGAACCTTACATAGATATCAGTTCCAAGTCTTAGTAATTGTTTGAACTAGGTATACAAAGAGGTCGTTGCGATTTGACAAAAGTCCATACATCTACAAAACTTGTTCCGCATAAACATGAACTTGTTATAAGAGTGGTTCTCACCCCTAATCCCGACTTGGAGGAAAGAGGGCCCCATTCGGAAAATATCAAAAAAATTAGATTCATTGTGGGTACATTTGAGTCACTTTTATAGTGCATTTGTCTGTTAAAACTCTTAAGCGGCAAATAAACAACAGGAAATTTAATTACTAAATTGGTTCTAACAATAAATTGACATAAAATCAAGTGTTTCTAGACCCTCCCCAGGCGCATTCTTTGGCGGAAGCAGGGCCCATTTCAAGGATCTCATAGACCAACGATTATGAACCTCTCTTCTAACTTAATTAGCTTATGAATGTTATGAACGTTTCATATTTTGCAAAAAAATCAATTAAATTATTTCATATTATATTATCCCAATAAATAAAGAACATTTTAGAAGTTATACTTTTTTTTCTCTTTTCTTTGTTAAAGTGAGATGTAAAAATTCATTTTTTATTTTTTATTTTTTTTTATTGTTTTTTTTTATGTCCACAAAACTAATATTGTAATTTTAAAATTATTTTGTTAATGGATGTAAAATGAAAATTCTGCTAATCCTGTTTTTGTAAGAAAAATTATGTAAAACTGAATTAGATAAAAAATGAATATTTAAGAGGGTGTACGAAACTAAGATGTAAAAATTCATTTTTATTGTATACATGTTGCTCTGTGGCAAACTGTAAATAAATCGATTGTATCACAAGCTGGTATGTAACAGTCGTGGAAGGTTGCTAAGCATTGTTAGTGTGAGTGTGTTGTTAGTTCTCACTACAGTAAGAACGTTTTGTGTTACTTAACCGTATCTAATAAAACAGTAAGAACAGTAATAACATTTTATTTGTGTCCACCACCCTCGCGTTCAACATTATTTGCCTTAATAGAAATTATTTCAATCAGTAAATGAGCTAAGCTACGTTGAACATGGCATAGGCAAGTGAGAGGGGCCTTAAAATTCGAGGAAGGAGTACAAAGGAGAGGGTAATCGGCCAAGAAAAGTAAAGCTAAAAAGACGAGCCTTATGGGCAAGGTGGGTGTGGCGAATTAGAACCTTTATCGGGCTGAATTGTCTTCTGTCTATTTAAATAACAGTGACTTTGACCTCGTGCGCGAATTTCTTGAGAACAGCTTAACGGATTTTAATTGTTAATGCATTAAATTATTGAAAATAACATTGACTACATTTTATATTCAGGTTTTTATTTGGGATTAAAACAGTTAATTATATTAGCATTTTACAGATAATTATATAAATGAAAGTTCTAATTTTCGTTTACGTAAACCTAGGCAATGGTTGGCGTGCCCGATTCTCCTCTTTTTGAAGAAATTTCCCTTTGAACGAGATTAGAGTATGCTACTTCTCCAACCTTTAAGAAGTTTTCAAAGAAAATCTTTGAACAATTAATACTGTCCACAACCTAAAGGATATGTAACTAAGCACTAAAGAAAAAATACCCTGTTTTAAGTGCGTTGTAAGGAAGAAAAGTTATTTTTTGCTTTATTGTAGTTGTAAAAGAAAAAGATTGATTTTCAGTTATCAAATGAATTCGTTTAATGAGGAGTAACAAAATCCATTAAGAATTAAAAAATATATTTTTCAAAAGTTTAAATGTTAGCAATATTTTTCTTATAAGGGAATCTCAGGCCATGGATCCAACGATATATATTCATAATGTCAAATAACTCTCAATGCAGAAATATTAATATATCACATAAATCCTTACCTTGTTTCTAATAAGGATCTGGGCAGATATTGGTCGTATTAGTGAGCTTTCGAAACATTAGTCATTCCATCTAAGGCTAGATATAACTAACAGTAAATCGGCGGTGGAAATTAAAAAAAATAAATATTTCAAAAGATCGACTGCAATGCGGTATTGAGAATCATAATTAAACTCGTCTGAAAATTAATCATTCACCTTGAAAGCTTAACAGAGACAGTAGGTGGCATAAAGCAGTTTTGTTGAAAAGTTTTTCATACATATTTATTACTTTCGTTCCATGATATTCCGTTCTGAATATTCACAAGTAGAAAGTATCAGACGATTTTAGTGATAACTGGGGGTCTTGAGACAACAAAAATGAAATTTGATTGAACAAAATGAATTTTTTTAAAATGTATATTATAAACAGGGTGAGAAGAACTTAATAAAAAAAATAATTATGTCAGACTTTGGACTGGGCGACAGAAGTGAAATTTATGGAAATAAAGTTATGCATTAAAATTGTATTAAAACTTATCATGCGTTTCCTCTTATTGCTGGAGGCAGAAAATATTAGTTCCAGAATAATAATAATTGATAATTAGAATAGAATACCCATTTACTAAGTCAATTCTAGCAGGAAAATTTTTATATTGTAATAGAAGATAATGCTAATCTTATCAAGTCGAATCACGGAATATGCTGAAGATATTATCGCAGAATACCAATGTGGTTTTAGGCGAAATCGTTCACCGATTGATTTCATTACGTTAAATATTACAGGAATAGTTTGAACCGAACGGGGTAGTGAATCATCTATACGTGCATTACAAAAAGATTTACGATTCTATTGACCACCAGAAGTTGTATAATATTTTGATTGGACAGGGAATACAAAGAAATTAGTAAATCTAGGATAGGTGTGCATGACCAAAACGTTTAATTAAGTTCGAATATGTAATCATTATTCTGAGAATATTGAAGTTCGATCGGGTTTAAAACACCGTGATTCTTTATCATCTGTCTTATTTAATCTTGTACTAAAATATGTTATTAGAAATGTTATGGATACCAAACAGAGTTTAACTTTAGGTGGTAAAATACTAGTGCTTGGTATGATGATGGTTTGGTATTATTGGGTGAGCACGAGAAATTTATAGAACTAAATACAACTGCGTTGATAAAATCTAGTAAGGAGCTAGATCTCGAAATAAATACAGATTAAACAAAGTACATCGTTAGCAGTAGAAACAGTGGCCGTTTCGGTAATGTAGATATAGGAGGAAAAACATTTGAGCAGGTTTAAGTATCTACCCTACTTTCAATAAGGGATGCGAAATGTGGCCTGTTACACCAAGTGAAGAACAGCGCCTTAAATATTCTGAAAATAAAGTATTATGTTAAATATTCGGACCAAAAAAGGATGAATTAAAGGGAGAATTTAGAAGGCTACTGCTGAATTTAGGTAAATATAATTCAGGTTATTGCATTATGACTAATTAGATGGGCATGTAAGGTTGTAGATATTAGTAAGAAGAATCCCGAAAATATTTAAAGACACTGTACTAAGGGTAAACATCTGAGGGGATAGACCCAAATGCAGGTGGTAGGATTGCATCAAAGCTGATTTAGTAGGTTTGGGTTCAGACAGCCATCATTGGACATATGTATGACTTCCAGTTCACTAAGCCTTTATTATAAGTAGTTGAAGAGAATGATATAACAGGTTCTTACTCAATTAGACTGGCACTGTCGGCATTGTTAAGCTTCTACACTCTTATTTCAATATAAAAATTTTCATGCTAGAATTGATCAGAGAGAATGGATGGTAGAATATTTTTGAGTGGAGTTCTTATTATTTAATATTCGGGTCAATTCACTTCCTGTCCAGCTGACCTATCATAATTGAAAATGCATTGTCAAGGCCTTTTGATGTTGAGTACCTCACTTCTCAAATTGGAGCAAGTATTAACTACACACAGTAACTCCACATACCCTCCTTTGTCTTATTTTTTTTTTCTTTGAAACAGCAAGAGTTCCGAAATATTACGATACTTTTAAAAATTTAGAAATTCAGGAACTGATTACAATGTAAGTTAGTCAGTCAGAGCACAAGTGGTTGAATCACCTGTTGGAGAAGTGAATCATTCCAGGTTTCTGCTTTTCATTTTGTATCCATACAGACTGGAGTAGCCCCCAACCTCAGTTGAAGCAGGTAGCAGGTTCCAATCCCCAACATACTTTTAAAGCCAAGATCATGTGCTTTTCTGGACCAGGTCCAATTTGTCTTTATCAACTCAGAGGATTGAAATTGAAATTCCTATTCTAGACTTAAATTGATTCACAGGAGCAGCCCCCATCTTACTGTCAAGGTCAAGACCATCTGAATCAATATAAAAATCTTAAATAGGTCTATTTGGTTCATTTTAACTAGAATGGCTGCAGTTGATAGAATATGGCTGAAGTAGAAACCAAGTTGTGTGGGGGCTTATGTCAAGGCCCCTATCATCGGTATCATTATGTGTCTCTGGTTCATTTAGACTTTACAAACTGCTTAAATTAACTATTTATCAATACTTGTCATGTTCATTCTCCAAGATATTTGCTGCCTCAAAATAAAAATAAAAAAATGAGGAAGAAAGGTAGTTCTTGGTATGTTTGTCTGGATGCTTCTGTGAGAAGATTTTGGAGGAATGAGAATGTTAGTTGCGAATAAATAGGTACACTTTTGAAGAGATGATTTTATTTATTCAAGGACTTCACCCAACTGAATTTTCTCTGAATTGGTTACTATTGGTAACCAACTTAACCATCGTGAAACTTTATTCAAAGTAGTTACGATTATATTCATAAAGTATGAAAGTTCTTTTGTAATACTGTATACAATTTTGTAATAAGAACTTTTTGGTTATTACAGAAAAAAATACACTACTTTTTATTTTATTTATTGTAAAAAAAAAGAAGAGAAATATACATTAAATAGATTCTTTACATTATATTTAAGGCCACACCATTTACATTTATTTTACAATTTCTTCTGATAAAGGGGAAAGATTTTTCAGTAATAAAGTTAGCATAAGTTATGCTAAACAAGTAGAAACTCGACTGGTCCATAACATGACAGTGCTATTCCTTCATTGGAAAAATTTACAATATCATAAAAGGTATTGTTGTTAAATTTTGTTTAGATGTCTATAAAATTGAAGGATGCTGAATGTTTTGCAGCATTTATTCTGTTTCAAAAAATAAATTAATTTAGCCACCATACAAAGTTATTAACCACCACCTCCTCCCAGTTCATCTTCATACTGTTTGCGGAAGCAGTCACCAACAGGGAAGAAGTCCCAACAACGTTGCTGATACATGTTCCATACATAGGTTTCTTGACCAGTGTATTCAGTATCCGGTTTGTTAATCAGATGCATAAGAAAGAACCTAAAACAGTTTATAAATTATATCTATAAAATTGTAAAATTAAAGTTAGAATTTCTAATTACTTAATTAACAATGTCATTGATTAAATGTATTTTTTTTCTAAATTATTATAGTTCAGGGAGGGAGAGGACAATAAAATTAATGGACAGGACAGATGTAGTATTTACTATATGCCAGTTTTGTACATATTGTAATCCTTCAATGTGGTACAAACAAGTTGAAAAGGAAAGGATAATTGCCCTAACCATAAACGCAACCTAGAAAGCAAATGAAAGTAAACATTAAATAATGCATATTGCAATATCCCCCTTATTTAATAAATAGTTTAGTTATGCCTTGAATGTCTTTTCGTTCTTAATATTGTTGGAATAACATAAGCAAGATATCTAACTTTTATTATAAGACATTATATATATATTAAAAAAAATGGGTGTAAGAGTGTAAAGTGGGTGTGATATATATTCAAAATGAAACTTCGTTTGGCTCCATCAGCTCTACTAATGCAGTGTTGAGCAGATAGGTTCGAGCATTTTCAAATTTTCATAATTTTTCTGTAATCATGATATTTCTAATAAATGCAGGAGACAACAGGAGAGAAAATAATCATCAGGAAAATAAGCTATATAAGTCATTACAGGAAACCCACAGTGATGGTGCTTCAATCGATATGTGTCTCTATTATTGGAACAATTTTAATGGGTATAAGGAATCAAGTGTCACCCTTTGTTCAAGATTGTCATAAACTAGACATTCCTGGGAAGCTTCCTCATTTTTCACTCTTTTGGTTTGGATCATCTGAAGGTTGGACCTCCCTGGGAGTTAATCTTTCTCAGAATATTCCTGGGAGTTAATCTTTCTCAGAATATTATTTCACCAGGATGCCTAATCCACAAGCATGGTACTTATTCTCTCCTAGTAACCCATTGAAATCAAGAGGCATTCTAATAGTGTATTTCTTTGGGTCCATCCAGGAGGTTTCTGCTGAGCATTGGTGTATGCTAAGCTCTTGTAGTAATTGAAACTGTAGAACAGTTGACAGAAATGTACAGGTTGAAAGCATGAAAAAGTCTAAGAATGTTGCTAGCTGATGTCTGCACAAATGCTGTGGTGAGTGCTCTTTAAGAACTCATTTTTCTGTGTTTGAGGTAACTGTGATGACTGTCTTATCATCATTATCCTAGATTTGCTAGCGTGTTGTGCATCCGACCACTAAAGTCAATATCCATCATTGTGTCCCAGTGCATCAATCCGGTAGTAAAGATGAAAGACAAAAATAAATTATAGCAGACTACATCATAGTTTATGTCAGGGTCTAAATGCCTCGGCCAATTGACCAAATTATTATTTCACATGCCTCTGCCTGCCCCTCTTTGGGAACACCAATGATTTATTGATTACTTCACTTAAATCTTCTTTTTCAAGAAAATTATTTCACTATCATTTGATTCCTTCTTTATGTATCATAAGTATCTACATTATTGTGATTTTTGTGCTCAAGCAAATAAGCTTCAGCAAACATTCTTGAGGTCACCAATGTATCTGATCGGTGTTCTCAACATGTTGATTGACAGTTTCTTATCACTTTGGTTGAACTGATGCAAGACCATGATCATGTCTGTTGATAGCTTCAGTGTAATGGAGCACTTTTGATTACTTTCTCATGACGGACTTTTCTCATTTTTTCCCATTATCCTCCTCCTTTTTATGTGATTAAAAAATTCACTTAAAAATAACATCATGTGTTTGGAAATAATGGTCATTTTATTGTTAAAAGAAGAGGAAAATCTTGGTTGGGGAATATGAGGACAAATATGTGAATATGAATATGAATAGAGGAGTGCCAGAAATGCCCCATGATATTGGTAGGATGGTCAAGATAGATGAACTAAGAAGAGAACATTCAATGAACAGTTTATTTTTTTTCTGGTTTCTATTAAAGTACATGGAGAAGTTCCAGCTGTTGAGAAGTTTGTTGGCAGAAAAGTGAAATTTAGTGAGCAGTGTTTAGTTATAAATATTTTGATATGCCCTTTAAATCAGGAGCTTAATGAATAAATGCCATATATTTCTTCTTTGAATGTTGGGAACTTAACGCTTAATAAATCATTTAAATCCTGATCTATAGCCAAAACAGGAGTGTTCACATGGGGTCTCACAAATTGCTATACAAAAATAGATACAGTATTAAATCTGAAACAAAACCTTTTGTATTAGGATTAGGTCTTAAGACCCTTCTAGTTCTGCCATATTCGTAGACACTTTCATGTCTCGAATTCCAGTTTGTCATATGAAGTTAATTCTACTCACTAAGTGAGGAGATTAGTAAAACCTTTTCCTTAACAATGTTTGGCAACTGATTTCCTGCAGCATTATGGTAATGCCAAAAGACTAGTAGTATTTCTAAAATCCTCTCCTAGCTTATCTTAATTCTTATTCTTACCTATATCTCATTCCTCCAGAGAAAATCTACTGAGACTGCACTGCACTCCTTGGTAGGGAGGATTGAAAAGACCTTATTATATAAGGAGTCTGCTTTAGGACTCTTATTCGATGTAGAAGACAAAACAAGGCCTGAGGCAGTCTGTAAAGCCTTATTAGACATTTCTTCCCTGAGTGCGATTATCAGATGGGTAAGATTTGTTCTTAATAATAGAATAATTGTTGTTTTGGAAGATAGTACTAGGCTACAGGCGCTGGCAGTAACTGGATGCCCTCGGGGGAGTTGCATCTCACCGTTGATGTAGTACCTAGTTATGGAGAGCCTATTGAGAAGACTTGAGGATGCTGGGATATTCATGCTTTAGCTGACAATGGATTGATCCTCATTTGTGGAAAGTCTGTGAGTACCATCATGGAACTAATGCCCTACCCACACCTACTAAGGCATTAGAAGTCCTGCTTTCCCTAATACCACTCCACTTATTGATTAAAGGGGAAGTGGTATTAGCCTATCTAAGAATGAAAGAAAATAGACAGTGGACAGAGACAGGAGAAGCTACTGGTCACGTGACAATAGCTAAAGTGATGGAAAGCGAGCTATCAATACTACAATACCGCTCACCACTTCTAGATAAAACAGCCGCTCTAGACACCAAGATTAGTTACCTACACCCAAAGTAAGAGGATTGGGTACAGGGTTTAGTGGAAACCCCAGGAGATTATCTGCCCTGTTTCACTGATGGATCGAGAATGGATTTGACAGGACTAATGGGGGCAGGGTTTACATAGAAGAATTAGGCATAGAACTAAGCTTCTCACTAGGCAAGCACTCGGCTGTCTTTCAGGCAGAAGTGTTTGCCGTCTTGTCAGCAGCTTTATGTCCTGAAGTCACTAGCTGTGAAAGGACTGGCATCACCATCTTTTCAGATAGTCTGTCTGCCCTTCAAGCCTTGGAGTCACCTAGGGTCACCTCTAAATTGGTAAGAGAGTGTAAACAAGCCTTAGAATCATTAGTGTGCTTAAAGAAGCTTTAGCTTGTGTGGGTCCCAGGACACAAGGGAATCACAGGTAATGAAAAAGCTGATCAGCTTGCTAGAATCGGGGCTGAGCACCCTCCTATAGGACCAGAATCATTCCTAGGCATCTCTAAAAGGCATAGGAGAAAAGTAGTTCTTGATTGGACATAGAAGATAGCAGGTAAGGAGTGGAGGGACTGCATAGGGCTGAGACAGGTCAAGATTTTAATAACTAAACCCTCTACTTCTAGAACTAAGTGGCTGCTAAGCCTAAACAGAAACAAACTCTGATTATTAATAGGAGTTCTTACAGGTCATTGCAGACTTAAAAGACATCTTAAGATATGTGGAGTAGTCCATGATGAAACCTGCTGCTTATGCAAACAGGCCCCAGAGACTGCCTTACATTACATAGTAGACTGTGGTAGGTATGCGTCACTAAGATACAAGCTTTTAGGCACTGATAGAATCACAGGAAATGAGGTTTCCTCTATAGAATGAAAGTCCCTTTTGAATTTTATTAGAAAGTCAAAAAGATTTGATATAGAGGAATAAGATACATAAAAGAGCCATTTCATTGGTTTGTCTTGAGGATGGCAAAAAGGACCAATAGGCCCACTTGCCGGACTTGTACCCACCCCATTTCTAGTACCAGTATCTCATTCCTATAAACTTTTTTGACATTAGTAACACAGCATATGAATGAGTAGCGGCATCAAGGCCTTCTCCAAAATAAAATTTAACTTCCTATAAGCACTACTCCTAACTTATGAGTGATATAGTAAAGGCCTGTATTTTTGAAGTTTGGCTGGAGTGGGGGAAAATCCTGAAAGCAAAGGAATTGGGACTTATGAAATAATATACATCTGATCAGGGTCAATCACAAATGTAAAATTTGTCCTTCCCCTTATTTATAGTGAGAACTGGTGGTTTTATTCCTTAATACAGGGTAACCTATGCCCAGTCTAGTCCCCAAAGCAGATAAGAGAACGATAGTGTAGCCACCCCATGAATGAGATTTATGAGAGCTTTCCTCTCTCCCTTGAGATATCTCATTATGAAGTATCCAGTTAGGTATTAATCTAATATGAAAAATATAAAATAACCATTATTGACATACATGTAATTAGCTAAGTTGTGTTCTTGTTGGACATGAGTATCAAAACCATGAGGAACTTTGTCAAAATAATCTTTTCCTATACCACAAATGAAGCAGTTAGATTCCATATCTTCTTTTACACTTTCTAACTGATCTCTCAATTCACCAAAAGCATCAATGATCAAACCTGAAATAATAGGGATGAAAAAATATTTAATGTAATTAATGTCCAGGATTAAAAATTTCAAATTTAAATAACTAAAATACAAATTGTACATTTAGGTATGGTTTTAAATAATGTAATATTAAATTGGCAATTGGATGTACATAAATAAATGAAAATAATAAAGTAAAAATTAAAAATGATATTTTGTTGCTTAAATAGGTTCATATTTTGTTTCACTTTATTAAATTCTACTTCTGAAATGGGTGAATATACCTTGAATGATAGCAAGCAAGATGACAATAACAAAAAAGAAAAATGTAATATCAAACATTATCCTGTAAACTTCATAATCATCACCATCAGGAGGTTCAATTTCATCACCAATACCACCACCAGCTCTAACTCCTTTGTAAAGGTGGAATACAAAACACTGTAAAAAAATAAACAAGTGCTGAACAAAGAATATGTATTTTAATATTGAAAAATATTTTAGAATAACCCAAGATTTTCTCAATAACCTCCAAAATCCCTTGAATTATGAACAATGAATAACTAACATTTACATTAGATAATATGATCATGTAAAATAAAAGAATAGTGGTTTTGTGAACATCAGTCTACAAAAACAAACAACTAAAAAACAAACAAATCAAAAACACTTATCCCTATAAATCTGAAATATGGCAATTTCAGAGGAACATGCATTATTTTATTTTTATTTTTCGAATAAAATATATACACTTTTTACTTTCACATATGTATATATGAAATATATAGTAAAGTATTGAGATTGTGAAAAATTTTTAATACGCATTTTTTATGGATATACATGTTTTGAAGTACCCTGAGTCAAAGTAACCAAGTCTTGCAAATTTGTCAGAGTTTGAATAGTCTAGCTCAAAAATTAAAAGCTGCATGAAACTAAAATTATATATTTAAGGTGAGTACGTGTCAGGGATGTGAAAGTGCCATATGGAATTGATTTTTCAAATTTTTTTGATTTTAATGGAAACAGCTCAAATGATTTGGATTTAGGTCAACATATCAATAATCAATTGAATGATCTTTAATGTCATATAGGGCTCATTCTCAATTGGCTTAATTTTGTTTATTTAAAAATAGTTAACATAATTAAAGCAATATTAAATAATGGATAAGTACAAAATATTAAATAATTTATGAATAATTAAAGGAGAAGGAAAGGAAAAATAGATACTTCCGATTTGAATCAGAAAAGCTGAGATCGCACAATCTTTCCTGATTGTATTATGGCTTTGTTATCTTATGTTAAACTGTTATATTTTAGGAGGAACAAAACTTATAATCGTTATTCCTTGTTCCTAATGAAATTTCAAAAAAAAAAAAAATATATATACAGATATATAATTAGATACTTACAGTTAACATATCATGGCATTTTTTATCCACTTCTTCATCTTCTTCTTGGACATAAAACTTCCGGAAGAAATTGAAAGCAATGACAGTGTAGATGTATACTATAATGGTTAGCAGCATTACAGTCAACACAAGCTTAAAAAATATATAAAAATAAAAATTAAGAAAGTAATTTTAGTATTTGATTAACAATTAATTAAACTAACTAAATAACTCCTGGAAGTCATATAACCTATCAAACTTTCTTTTCATGTCACCTCTGGATAAGAAGACTGCCTATTTGAAGTTGAAATTTATTTTTAATAAAAATATAAGAACTATATTATTTTACTACATATTTATCACCTCTCAAAACATATCCTATTGAGTTGGAAGTTTTTAATATCAGCAGTATAAAAAGTAAGAGGGCATGTGAATAAATTATCTACAATCTCTTAACTTCTGTATCACAAAACTTTGGACCAATTAAAGATATGGTTTCGTATTGAAAAGTTGTATCATACCTATGTGTGTAATTTTCATTAATAAGGTGTCGAGTCTTGACCTCATAAAAATATTGGATACCAGCTAGTGACCCATAAGGTATCAAAATGTGATCTTGGTGATTGAGACAAGATTCAGATTGGCATTGGTACATAACTACGAAGTGTTCCTGATACAACTAATTTCTGTACCCTTCTTTTAATTCACTATTTTATCATCTGCCCACACCAATCATTTGTCATGTAACTAAATCCTCTTAGTATTTTAACTTTTATTTAGTAGGTACATATAAAACATAGATATGAAATAACTTTGTTCACCACAAATTAATTAAAAGCACAAAAATGTTTAAAAGGATATCTGGATAGACTGTTGTATCTCTTGAGTAATCATAGCAAGCTGAAATGAACAGCTTTAAAATCAAATAAAGCTATAAAAATTACAAGAAAACTGTGACAGCAGAATCCTGATATTTGATAACTCATATATGCTGATGATTTGTATGAATTTTATATGCCCAAGCCTTTCTGAAATTTCCATAAAAACAATGAATTCCAGCTAGTTCTCTCAGTAATTTTAATTACTTTTTTCTCCATGTTGTGTAAAATTGATATTTCCAAAAATATTTTGAAAACTTATATTGTTTTAAGGAGAATGATTGAAAAGGAATCAATTACTATGAATTTAAGTTTTTTAATATTTTTATAGTTCTTTCTTATCATCTAATGAATGAATTGTGAATTGCATACCATATTTATAGAATTTATGTTTCAAAAGTGATATTTGTTTCAGTATGGTTTAGAAAATATATCGGAGAAGGTCTAACAAGTGTCTTATCATAAAGGAAAAACAAGAAATTGTTCAGTCAGTGTTAATACTTTGAGTAGTGAGGACGCATTTATCGGTGAAATTTGCTAAAAAATTAAAAGATGGAACCCTCCTAATCGAAGTTTTTACAGATATACAATCGGACAACTAAGATGTGGAACAATGTTAAATAAAATCCTGATTAAAGTAGAGCCGCATGGTAAGTTAAACCAGAGCCAAGGTGTCATATGGTGTCCCCATTTAAATTGGTGTACACTAGATGAAATAAAAGAAGAATTAAATGCACAACATGTAGAAGAGATTAAAAGATTAACATACTTTAAAAATAACGAAAAACATAATAGTAACAATTACCTTATAGCGTTTAATAACCCCACTATTCCACACGAAATTAAAATAGGATTTTATAATATTTCAGTAAAACAATATATTAGAAGCCTGATTAGGTGTACCTTCAGTATGCGATTTGGACACACAAAAGTGACATGTAAAAAACATCCACTTTGTCATTACTGCACGGAAATAGACATGAAGGAATACAGTGCGAAAAACCTTTAAAATGTGTAAATTGTCCCGGTGAACATGAGTCTTTTACAAAAATGATTCCAATGTTTATTAAGGAAAAAGAAATTAAGACCATACAGGAGAACAAAAAAATAACTTATATAGCAGCTAAGAAAAAATATGAATTAATATACCCATTACCCACACAACTAACTTTAATATTGTTAAAAATAAAAAAACTGTTAGTGTTAGCTTACAAACAGAAGAACAAGACAGAAATAATCTTATTAATAAGAAGTCGTCAGAGGCCAGTCAGCGCAGTCCAACTGTTGTCTATGAGCCCCTCACCATAACCCGACCTCTCCAACTATACCCTCTCCTCCTTCTCCCATGATTCCCTCTCTTCCCTCTCATTCTGTTTCCAGTATTACATAAACCTTTTCTGAAAAAGTCCATGAAAAATCACGGCCCTCCACCCGAAAATAGAACAAGACTGAGTAGACTGAACCTCCTCCAGATTTTCTGATGTCTACCTCTTCGGAAATATCCTTTACAAATGAAATCTCTGTTCTCCATGATAGTAAAGATAAGTCACAAAGAGAATGGACGAAAGTTAAAGAAAGAAGAACAAGAAGTAAAACACAATTAATAAGTAAAGTAAAGTCGATATTTACTTTCACATTTTCTGTTTTAAACTGATTATATATTTATTTCAAAATTTCTATATAATTTTTATTATTATTGTTTTATTTATTTTTTAAATTTTTATTTGTGTAAAATATTCTGAACTAAATCAATTTCCAATCACCATTAATGTCTACTTCATTAATTTCTAAAAATTTTCTCTATTTATTCATGTAAAGTAATTTTTTTTTCTCCTTTATTTTATTTTTATGTCATTATTACAATGGAACTTCAACGGACTAAAAACTCACTTTAATGATCTTAAGATTCTGATTAGAGATATAAGTCCGTTTTGTATAGCCTTGCAGGAAACCAATCTTTCAAATCATGATGAAAGAAATTTAAAAACTTTAAAATATGTAGGAAAGATGGGCCATATACAAATGGCTATCATGGAGTACTTCTTGCTGTAAACCAATCAGTTTATTCCGAACTGATCCAAATAAAAATTCATCTCCAAGCAGTTAAAATCCATATGAATTTTACATTCTCAGTATGTAACCTATATCTCCAACACCTCATAGACATATTTAATGAACTACCACAATCAGTGCTTTTTATGGGGGACATGAATGCACATTCGCAGTGGTGGGGTTCTCAAAACCTTAATATGCGAGGTAAAAATAACAGAAAAATTCATAGACTATACTAATCTTCTCCTGCTTAACACAGGGGAACATACTTTCATTAGCTCCAGCTATGAAACTTGTTCAGCACTGGATCTTACTCTCTATAGTCCAACGTTGTATAGTTCCATGGATTAGACAGTTCTTACTGATTTGTACAGCAGTGACCATTTCCCACTTCATATAAAATTTAAAATCATGGATCGTATACATACCAAGCTGAAATGGGTGCTAAAAAGAGCTAATTGGACCCTTGCCTCACCACCACAAATTCAACCATCAGATATGGACACAAATAGAGGTTGTAAAGCCCTTACTAACAACATTAAAAAAGCTGTAAAGGCATCAATACCAATGACTTCAGGATCCCCAAGAAGACCGCTTGTCCCTTGGTTTAATGATAGATGTAAGAAGGTTATGGTTTAAAGAACGTCGTAAGGCATGTAAAAAATTCACCAAATGTATGACGTCGGAAAACTTTATTGAATATAAAAAACACCAGGCTATATGTAGAAATACATTCAAACAAAGTAAGGTGGAGTCATGGAAAAGACTCTACACCCGGACCTGATCAAATCCACTATGACATGATAAAAAAACTCCCAAATAACATGCTAATATGGCTGCTTGACTACTACAATTATGTCTGGTTCACTGAGAAATTCGCAAGTACCTGGCGGGAATCAATAATAATCCCAATTTTACAAAATGGAAAGGACAAGCGGATGGAAACCAGCTACCGATCCATATTCATCACAAGCTGTGTCAGTAAAATAATAGAATGTATGGTCAATAAAAGATTAATGTGAATGATAGAGAGCAATAATTTTTTACAATATTTCCAATCTGGATTCTGCAAAGGTCAATCCACACTAGACCATCTGGTTACATTGGAGACTGAAACCCAATATTTATTTATTAATGCTCAACACTCAGTCACGATATTTTTTGATCTTAAAAAAGCATTCGATTGTATCATTTTTTTTTTTTTTATTTATATCCCTCTCCCTCGCGATTTCTGGCATACGGGGTGCGGAAGCAGTGGGGTACTGGGCGCTGGGGTTTGTGCATGCCACTGTTCCCAAAGGTCACCAATTCTTTACTGTGGTGCAGCCCAGCACTAGGTTTAGCGCCTTACTGATGGAGCTGTGCCTTGTTCACTGCATCCGTTCGGTAGGTCATTCTGGTGCGCATCCGTTCTTCATCTGCTGCAGTTATCAGGCTGGTCCAGCCCTCTCGATAATTCTCTTCTTCCATCAAACAGGGAAAGTCCGATTTGGCGAGGGCGAAAATCCCGGTCTTTTTCAATATCCTGGCTCGGTGTCTTTCCATGGCGGATCAATCTACTATTACGTGTTCTGCTGTTTCAGGAACTCCGCACATGGGGCACCGGGGGTCGATGTTCTTTCCAAAGCTCTGCAGCTTTCCCCGAAACCCCATGTGTCCTGTTAGGATCTGTGAGACCCAATAGTCTGGGATGACCCATTTAGCCTTTAATCTAGAAAGGACGGTAGGGAAGAATTTTCTCAAAGTAGCGCCCTTCTGGCTTGCTACCCACCGTCCATTCCACTTCTGAATTGAGTCCTCCCTCAGTATTTTCTTCCATAAGTTTGGAGTCTCACCGGGTGGCGGATAGGGGGATTCTCACCAAATATGGCGGGAACCGGGGAAGTAAAATACCCGGGAATACTCAAATAAATATCTGACTCAAATAAAATACTAATCTTGAAATAGAATTATAAAGTGCGAAACGTGGGCGTTGATGACCTCAAGGTTTTACACCATGAAAGCCCCAACCAACAACAAAAACTTGTTTAAGTTCTTATTGGTTCAAAGAAAGACTCAGCAAAAAATTCATGAAAGGTAAGAATAACAATTTGTAAAGAAAGGAGTCAAAGAATTATTGTAGGTGTAAGGAGGACAAGGACATTTTATAGTTTGTAGAACAAGACTATCATGTGGAATATCAAGATCAAAATCCAACTAGTTATCCATGAGCATTTTTGGATTGTCGAGTGACTGATAGACATCCATAATCTATAACATTTTATATATGTATTTGACGCTCCTATGATCTCAGCAGTAATTATAACATCAGTCTTAAATTAGGATTTGATATGATATTAACTAAGTAAGTAGCAGTGTAATGACACTTACAAATGAAATAAAATTTATTGTAGGCAAAAAAAAGTTGACAGCAATAATTAATAGCCCATTGATACCAAAAAAATATACCTGCTTTCCATTGTGTGTTACTGATTGTAAGATCGTTCGTAAAGTTTTGAAACCAACTGCAACATCAAGTAAATGAGCAGCAAAGAAAAAGTTGTTGAAGTTTCCCAAAATTGAAAAAATAAAGTACAATAAACTGTACAAGAATGCCTAAAAAAAAAAAAAAATCAATAGACAAAAAATTATAATTTAAGTTATACAAAAAAAAAAAGATTCGAATCATTGGTAGATACAATACATTATCTGTATTATAGGTAGATTATAATGAGAAGTTGATCAGGTTAGATACAATACATTATCTGTGATTGTGACACCTGCTTTCCAAAGCTGATACCTCCAATCAATGTTCAAAATGCTATAAGAACAGAAAAACATTTTTTTGGTTTATGTCATTATTCTAGTTATTCATTAGACAAGTAGAGATTTTTTTTTTTTTCAAATTTATTGAAAATAAGCAAAATTAAAATTAACAAAAAATTATGATTACTCACAAATGAATAAGTCCTGATCCTTCTTCTGTATCTTGGGAACTGAAAGATGTTTTTTCCATACCTAGAAGATTACTAATTGAATCAAAATCATATGTTTCACTGTATTTCTGTCGAACCTTTTTCTTCACAAATTTATCCCAGTAATTAACAGGAAATGATCTGAAAAATATTTGGTTTAGTTAGTTTTATTTTTCTTTAATCCATTTATTGTGGATGGCATACATATATGCCATACTGGTATTCCACTTTTGGCAAATGTATGCCATGAAACTAGCTTTCCATTCCAGCTTAGTTCAATGAGACAAGATAAGGGTAATGCCAGTAGTGAAAGTTGAAAATTATCACCAGTCAATGACGGAGAGTTGTAATTGGTGTACTTCTAACAGTGAACTCTGTTTTTAAATCAAACTCTCCATTCACGAGAAATTTAATTTATTTAAAAACAAATTTGATCCTTTTTTCTCAACTTTATTGTTTTTAAAACCTTCCAATGTTTCGACCCTCAGGTCATTTTCAATGATACCTTTACTTTGTTGTCATTTTCTCTTTTAAAATTCTTAAAAATGCCGGCTAATTGCCTTTGTCCCATCTATAACTTCTTCTATATAACTCTTTCTTAAATTTAAAACTTGTATTAACCACTTCTCTTCTTTCTTTCAGAAGAAAGAGTTATATAGAAGAAGTTATAGATGGGACAAAGGCAATTAGCCGGCATTTTTAAGAATTTTAAAAGAGAAAATGACCTAAGGGTCGAAACGTTGGAAGGTTTTAAAAAGAATAAAGTTGAGAAAAAAAGGATCAAATTTGTTTTTAAATAAACTAAACCACTCTCAAACAAGAATATATTAATAAAAATTAATCTAAGAGAAATTTAATATTGAACATAATTTGACATAAAAAAAATTCTGGTTACTGTCAGAGGGAAAGTCTCAAACAATTCCTTCTATAACTAATGGGTTAATACCAATTAAACTAAAAAAACAGATCTGTCATAGCTTACTTGGCACAAATAACCAATTTATCCCAGTGTGATTTAATATCATCATCTTCTGGTTGCTCAGCGATGTATAAACCATCAAACTCAAGTCGACGAGCTATTTCTTTTTCTCTCTTGAAAATAGCTAGAGGGACCTGAAAATAGATTACTCTGTATGCAGTAATTGTTAAATAGATATATAGCAGATATTTTTAAATCATCAAGGATGTAATTAAATCAATAAAACATTAAAAAATTTAATTTTTTTTGTTCAAATGAAATTAAACCTGATTTAAGCATTTTAATCATCGAAATACTTTTTTTATAATACTTGAGTTTAAATATTGTAAATTGTTTAAGGCCAAAGTTATAAGATGACCGATGCTTCCTTAAGTTGAGACTAAAGACACTAGACACATTGCACCTGTAAACTACAAATGCATGTAACATTAAAATATTCAATTGTACAACCAAACTGAGGTTTATTAAACAATGAAGAGTTCATAATATTTTGTTTTGGATAGAAAGAAAAAAATTGACTCCCCCCCCCACAATAGGTTAGTTATATAAAATTAGTTATTTTTCATGTGTATGAATATAGTATAAAATTAGTTATTAGTAAATTACCCCTCCATATGTCAGAAATTGTCCAAGAAAGGGGTCATAATTAAAAAAAAAGAAGAAAAAAAAAAGGGAAATGAAGATTGGATAAATTATGATGAGCCTCTTTTGGTGCAGTAAATAGGAAGACAACAAAGGATATATGTTTTTTGTCAGGAACAAATTTTTTTATCTTTATTGGATTTTACAACTGTACATAATTATACATTTAGTAAATTTTATGTATGTTATTATGGAGTGATTCAGGCGTGTAGAGAAACTAACCATTTGTAGCATTCTATGAAACAAATTTAATAACTTATTTTAATTATTAGTTAGGTTAGTGATGAGAAATAGTGTACAGCAACACACAGGTCTTTTTTTACTTTGAATAATATCTCGAATCTCTGAAAAAGAGTTAAATATTTTGAAAATAGTAATTAAAAAAAAATTATCATTGAATCTAGGTGCCAGAATATTTAGAGAATAAAAAATAAAAAGCTAATCATGTCACCAACTATGCGTTTGTTACTTATAATACATTGATGTTTCAACTTCTAGGAGCCAATCTCAAGATTCTTAAGAGTCAGAATCTTGAGAATATCACATAGAAGTCGAAACATTGATGTATTATAAGTAATAAGCACATAGCTTGTGACCTCATTGGCTTCTTATTTTTTATTTAGTACATTTTTGTTTTTTAACTTCAAATTATTCAATTATCTAAAGAAAATAATGGCTATTTATTTGTCTTGTTTTATAAATGAAACTTTGTATCAGATATATTAATTTTTTTTAAAACTTACTAATAATAATAACAATAGTTTTTAAAGAAAAATAATAAGCAAGAAATATTTAACATCTTGGCAGGTATGTTGCCAAGATAAATCATAAAAAATATATTACTCCAAAAAAAAATTACATATCAATATATTATTAATACAAATATTACCTTCAGATGATAATATGCAATCAGCATAGCTAAAGAAACAAGAGAATGGAGGGCTGCAGCCAAACGCATAACATGAGCCATATAAAAGAAATCCTCATCGACATGAACCATTTCTATTGGATCATCTTCAGCACTTTCTCCACCACTACTTCCTCCACCACTTACATCATCACCTTCTCCAGTTAATTCTTCCATTAGCTGTTCAATACTTCCTTCCCCACTACCAGCATCATCTTCTTCACCCAATGTTGTAACCTGAACCAAATATTTTTCAGCATAGATATTATGTAAGGTAAGTCAGAGTAAGTGTACAAGTGGAGATGTTTCTCAAATTTGTTTTGTTGGAACAACTACCGTCTATGATAATTTGAAGTAAAAAAGAGAGATTTGCTTCAAATTACAACAGATGATAACTGTTCCAACAAAATAAATTTCAGATAAATACACATTTATGGTATGTGGTACACTTGGCCCAAATATGCACTTACCTTGACTCATCTTACATTTATGTTCTTTTGTATTTTAATACTTACTAATGATAGATCAAATTTTAAATATAATCTCCTATTATTTTGTTAATTATTAATTAATGCTAGCATATGAAGAATTTCATTAATTTTTCACTTATTTCAATTTGTTTAACATTTGTTAGATATTAGAAAGATATTATATACAATAATGTGGTTTGAGTCCGGCTCGGCAGAAAATTGTTTTCTGTTGCACTGTAGCCGTGAGTCAACCATGTAGGTTCTGGAGCCCTCCTGGTCTCCACCCAGCCTCATAAATTAGGAACCCTTAATTGAGTAAAAATTTGGCAGTTGAGCATGATTCTGACCAAATAACCTCCTTGCACACCCTTTGGTCTAGTAACAGTACTTCCTTACAAAGTACTGGATCCTTAACCCTTCATGGGTTGTAGAAGTATAGATTTTAGTATACAATAAGGACATATTATTAATTTTACTAACTACTGTATTATTCGTCTTTAAACAAAAATACTAAGTATATGTTAGGCTTTTTGAAATGATACAACTTTATAATGTGATAGAATAGATAAAGAAGTAAGAGAGTGAGATAGCCTCTTGAGTACAATAACTTCCTCTAAAGCACTGCTGAAGATATCCTTATTCAAATCCTAACTTGGCTCATACATTTTTTCTTGAAAGAACAATAGTTAAGAAGTATAGGGACAATGGGGAACACATTTCCCAGGGATGATAGGGGAACACATTTCCCAGGGATGATGGGAACACATTTCTCAGGTCCGCTCTAGTGGAACTAGTCACAGAGGAAGAGCACAAAATACTAAACAGAATAGACTAGAAAAGCAGTTCCCCAAGTTGTATATATCTCCTTCTATTCATAAGGAAGATCCTGCAGAATCCCATTTTAATCAGATAGCAACTGGTTTTTATAAGACATGTCACTCACAGTAGTATGGCTCAACCAAAGGACCTTTCCTTTGGAACGGACATCCTTATGTCCTCTATCTTTTACAAGGGCTGATGGCCAAGCTTGGTCCAGTAACTAAATAAGTAAAAAGCATCCAGAAAATTGTATGCCCTTGTTAGTAGTCAACTCTGGAAAAGTGTGTAAAAGTACGAGGTAGCTTCTACGAGACAGAAGCATCCAAAGAGAGAGAGGATGTCCTCAGGGATCAGTCCTTGATCTGGCCCTATGGAGATTTGTTTTTGTCGTATATAATTACTAAAATAAAGCTAATGTCTATGTGATTATTTTTTTAATCATATTTATTTGACCCATGCCAGACACCAGTCTCTCAGTTTAGTTCTGTTGGTGAAGAACATAAATCAATAATTAGAGGAACTGGACTGTATGTGGGAAGGCCAGGTTCTGGGTATCCTCAGACAACAAACTCTACTGATCACAGTTTTGTGGTGATCCAGGTCCTCAGGAATCACCATCAGTCAATCAAGGTCCTCAACAAACCACTCAATCCTCCTCTTCTTAATCTCAAAAGATTTTATTTTGTATTTGACTTTGTTATATAAATTGTACTGTAAACTGTGGTTACTTGTTGACAACTGTACTAGCTTTGGAATAGTTATAGAGGGACTAAAGTAGAGAAAGAATCATCTGTCCATGGTAATTAAACCATAATAGTGCCAATTTTTGTGAGATTTGAAAAAGTATAGTAGACACCAGACTGGTGTTAAAACCAGTACGTCAAAGAGCCTGCCTGGATTCTGTGCAACTACACCGAAATCAGACTGATTTTGAATGGGCTAATGTAATGTTGTAAGATGTGTGAAGAATTAACCTGTTCAACTCAGATAATTGTGTTAAGGTACAGAGAAGACCAGGAGCTGAAAAGACGTATTCGATAATGACAGGAACACCCACTCTAGCAATGGACATGCCAGAAAAACTGGTCACAGATATTCAAGCTCAAGGAGGCAATGTTACTAATTAAACTTTTAAGTGCATAGTTAATAATTATTTCTAATTGTTTTATGATTAAATTATTTTTGCTTGTTAATGAAAAAAAAATTCCTTTGTTTCAAATTTTCTTAGTTTCCACCTTCTACTCCATGTATTTATGATTTACAAGGGAAGGAATCTAAAATGCTCAAAAAATAATTATTGTAAGGAATTAGAGTGGGTTGATTTTTTGGAAACCAATGTATATCATGATAATCTTAATGTGAATTAAATGTTATTAATATCATTATTATTATTACTAAATAATACTAATAATAATATATTGCTAAATAGATCATACCTTGTAGAACAGTAAAATAAAGTTTATGCAGAAAGCCAAAACCAATGCAACATATTTAAGATTATAGAAATTACGAGCAAGGAAACTAACAGCTCGGTGAGTATATTTGTTGAAATCAATCTGTAATATTAAGTTTAAAAAATAAATTAAAAAATGCCTTAATTATATTTGATACAGATCAAATCGAATTATTAATAAATTACTTACTTGAGAGACAGCAGAAGGCTCAGAAACTTTCTCTTGTTTGGATTCTGCCTCAAAAGCAGCCATAACAGCTTCTTGTTCAGCAGCAACTTCTGCTCTTTGTGCTGCTTCTTTCCTGGCAGCTTCTCCACTAGAAAATTATTCAAATAATATTGTAGCCAGTATTCTAAACTCATTCACAGGATTTTAAATTTTAGTTATTAATTTTGGGGTACCCCAATATATCAGCAAGTGTTGGTGTTGGAGGTTGTTCTTCATTTTCTGGCTTTGCATGGTCTCCTGTATGTTCCTCTGAACTCCTTTCACCTCCTTCATCCATAGGTATAGCTCCTTCTATGGCTTTTGGCCTGATAATAATAAAAAAAAAAAAGAAAAATTAGAATGAGCCAACAATTGTGTCACTTAGGCTAAAATAATTATGAAGCTCAGATATAACCAAGAAGAGTCTCTTGACTAAATAATTCTTAATTTTAAAGGAAGAAAATCAAACTAGAATGAATTTTAATGTACATCATGCATGAATTGACTACTGGCTAATTATAAATTTTATTTGTTATTGTAAATGTGGAAAATATGTATTTCTGTTAAATGTAACTCTAAAGTCATAAAATTAATAAAGGCCCTTATAACTTATGTCCAAATTACACAAATGCTCATTCCTTGTTTCAGCTCTGCTAAAAAAAAACAGTTTATCATGAAATGTAATTACTTAACATTTTTGTTTATCTCACTTTTTTTTCTGATTTAAAATATATTGAAAAATACCAAAAGTTGTAGAATAAACTAAAATATAAATAATAACTTTATAGCCCTCTTTTATAATGTTTCTCAAAGTGTGCTATAAGACACCAGTAGCCTGGGAAACTTTTCACTTAACAGAGGAAACATAGACAACTCTCAACCTCTGTTCCCATGAATTTAAATATGTTCATGATCACGTTTTTGGTTTGAGAGTGGATAGTTTTCTCTCTAACCAGTTTACTTGACATTCTAAACTTGAAAAACTGATATAAAGAATTTCTATTTCTATGTTGCAGAAGAAGATCGAGGAGAGGAGAGGAAAGGTAGTCCAGTCAAATAAATACATTGAAAAAAAATTGCATCTATTACATTATAAATAAATAATAACTAAATTATTATTTAGAATTGTTTTTCTATTTTCCTAGATCTAGGAGTACTACACGACAAAGGTAGCCATGAAAAAATTCACATTTTAATATATTAGCAAAATTAAAGGAAAAGCAGAACTTTATTAGTTTTTAATTCTTCAAAAGCTACAAGAAGAATTCTGATACGAAGAAAATTGTGGAGAATGAAGCATCTTTTCCACAACAATTTTAACTTTCAGGGCCATAGGACTGTTTTATGTAATTGGAACAAGCACAAAAACTTAACGCTTAAGGATAAGTGAGGTGACATAACAAAAATCATATGATGGGTACCACCAACTGTAATAAAATGAATAAAAATTGTATTATTACCTTATGATTTAATCATGCTATGATAGTTTTAAGATTACAATTAAATTAAACTAGAAAAAAATGAAAATGAATTACGGTGGCTGACTGTCTTCTTTTTTCATATCTCTCGACCCATCGGATGGAAGTAGAGAAGGATCTTCAGGCGGAGGCAAAGCGGGTATTATCCTCAGTGGTCCAGATTTTTCTTCTTCTTTAATTTCTACAACTGGCTCTTCAATTTGCGGTCCTCTCATTAATGAAAATATAATACCACCAATATACCTATATGAAAAGTTTTGTTCATATTCATTTTCCTTAATAATTAATTTAACTCATAGACAAATCTATAATTTTTTGAAGTTATGGGTAGTAGACTGTGTATTACATCAGAATAATATATTTTTTCAGTTTTCAGTCAAGGTGTGACTTTCAAAAAATAAAAGATTGAGTTTAGTTTTTGATAATCAGACATTAAGCAATAAAACAGTGAAAAAAATGAAAATTGTTATTTTAAAATTTTTGGTTATTTAGTTATCATAACTTAATACATTATTTTTTTAAAATACAGTTTTCATATAAAATAAAATTCTTTTGAAATCCGATTTTCTCTAAGGTTAGATTTTTGAATTATATTAATATTGTACATTGAAGGAATGGTATATATTTAGAGCATGTTCATTAGTCATTAGTCATTTGAAAAACATCTCATCTCCATTTTCCCCCAAAGCTGGGGTTACCATCCAGATTTACAGGTTAGTGTAAGCCTCACCCATTCCACATAAAATACTAAACATAGGAGAACCATAAATGCTTACATTAAAATAAAAAAATATGAATATGAGTTATAGTAAAGTCTTGGAACAGTTCCTTGAAATTTTCAATAAGGAATGAGACTGAACTACATTTTATGGGTTACTTTGTATTTTAAGAATAGTTTAATAGCATTAAAAAAAACTGGGTTATTACTATATGTGTCCTTGTGCAACTATTGTTAGTTGCAACCTATTTCTCATGTTTTTGCACTGAAATAGGTTCAAATAAATATTATGTTTTATGTTTTTTCTCAGAGCTTAAAACTATCTATGAAGCAGGTACCACCACTTGTATGATATTAAAAATTAAAATTTATGCATTAATGAAAATATCTATACTTACTTCAGTACAACTGATACCGAATATCCTGAGTAATAAAACATGTAGAAAAATAGTTTAACAAAACCAATTATTAGTTCAATGACTGACATTTGTTGCATTTCAATTATTTTATGCTTAATATTGCTAGGAGATAAAATTGAAAACATATAGTAAATTCCATCTTTTGTTGCTTGCCAACCACGTCTAATTGGATTCCTTGAAATATTACCAAATAATTAATTATAATATAAAAATAAACAAAGAGGGAGTAAAATAATGAAGTAGTAAAAAACCTTTCTTCATCTTCATCTTCCATGTAAGAATAAGAAGATGCTCTTTGTTTTCCACCTCCAGAACCAGTGGCATCATCTGTTGCCATAAGCCCGCTGGCATGTGTCATCTCAAAAATTGCATCTTCGCAGAAGTTAACAAAAGCTTCCAACTTTTCTTTGTCACCTCCTTCTGTGACAATTGAATAGAAAAATGCTCGTTTTGATTCCTAAAAAAAATAACAGATGCTTTAATTAATATTTCATAACTACAACTATAACAACATGATAATAACAATGATTTTAAAACTGAGGAAGAAATATTTAGTTGGAAAAATCTTTCATCTCTTCAAGTCTTTTTATTACTTTAGAGAAATAATTCCTTTAT
>NW_027107309.1:2701267-2723250 GCF_000696795.3 Halyomorpha halys | reverse complement strand
TTCAACCAATATATATATGTGTGTACATAAGTACTAATTATTAAAATAAAAAAGTGGTAAACTTTTTTTTGTGTTTTTTATATATATATCTTTACAAATTACTTTAAACTCTGAATTAGCAATTAGATAATTCTGTTTTACAATAGGCGATTTGCTTATTCTAAATACATTTAAAAGTGCGAATGACTTAATTCTTGCTCTAGCACATTTCCAATTAAACATGGGTTGCCAGCAATTCCACACTTATTTTATTTTATTTTTTAGGAAGCACTTTGTACACAGCTGATCAGGTTTTCCAGATTATTTTCTGAATTTTAGGGGTCCATATTTAATGTTCTAATAGCTCTCTTCCAATTTATTTGATCTCTATCCTTTCTTTTTTTATCCCATTTCAGTTTTGGTGGTAAAGATTTAATCTCTTTTTCACATTTAGTTTTTGCCAACTTGGAATATCTATATTCAATAAAAGAGGCATGTGATCTGAGAATGTTTCATTTAAATCACAAACTGATCTATATACTTCAAACAGTCTATCAAAGATAGATAAAGATATATTACGGAATTTACTCTGGTAGAAATATAGATCAATGCTCCATTTTCATCTCCTCTAGTTCTTCTGTTTAGTATTACCAGGCCATGATCATCGCAAAATTAAAGAAATTTATGTCCTCTTCTATCAACTTTCACATTTTCTGAATTCCTTTTTGTATTTATTGATTTACATTCAATCATCTCGTTGCTTAGTATTTGCCAATAACTAGTGTGTGTATTGCAGTCCCCAATAACAAATACCCTACTAAGTTAAATGGCTATAAATAACTCTACTAACTGGTGGAAATAATTTTCTCAAGAATTACAATTTAAATATATGGGTATTATTGTTGCTTCTATGTTTTTTATTTTAATATTAATGAAATTTCCAATAATTTCAAATGTACCAATTTCTGGGGATAACTTTGCTCTGATTCCACAAAGTGAGCCACCACTTCCTGGTGTGGTTAATATAACCACCAATTGCATAGTTATTTTGTTTTACAGCTGGAATCCAACAAATTATAAAATCATTGAATAATGTTTCATACTTAGATGTTCCATGCTTCAAAACAAATTTTTCTGCTAAAAATATTATATCAAACTTTCTTAAAGATTCATAAGAATCAAAATCATTCTTCTTATTGACCAACCCTTAATATTATAAAGTAAAATATCAAACTTATTCAAACTAAAACTAATACTACAGTTAACTATTTTTCTTTTATAACCTTGACACACAGGCTCTACTCAGTCTTGTATATTTACCGCTGGTTATTGATTGTTGTCATTTGTCATCAGCCACAACGGAGCCGCCCAACCAGCTGAGATAATTCCAGACCAGCCAGTATCAAAAGTGTACTCAAAGCCTCAATTGCGTTAAGAAGCAAACCCTCTTTTACTGATCATGTAAAGATTTTGTCTTTAAATAAAAGTCTGCCTCCCCTTACTTGAATTTGAATGCCCTTATTCCTAATTTATCTTCTTATTACAAGCAATTTTGATTACTTTATTCTGTATCTCAGAGGAATTTCTCCATTAATGTTGATACCTGTGTTTTTTAGTGAGTTACTGGTTTATTCCCATTACCAGGCATTAATGGGCTCAAATCAGTTAGGTTATTTTATGGATAATGATTAGCTGATTAATAAAGTATAGCCACAAATAACGTCTAGGTATGCATAATCACACTGAGAATAAAAATTGTTTATCAAATAAATGTTTTGTAGAAAACTAGTTCTTTTTGAATCTAAATCAGTGTGAAACATAAATTTAATCAAACCATTAATTTTTCTGTTTTTACTTTAAAATACATTTAAACTTTCATATATACAAACTTTTATTATTTTACAATAATAGAAAAATTATAAATTAAAAATATTTTAAATATTCAGTACATATAGTGAACTTTATAAGAAATACCTTGATTTGTGGTTTTTCCCACTGCTCAATATTCGATTCTTTAATTTCAAAATATACACGCTCGATTCGTTTACTACTACCTAATATTTCAATGCGCCCCAGGAATGGTTCAAAGTAATTAAGAACACTGCCAGCTGTTTCTAAAAAGCGAGCAAGTCTGAAAAATTTAATTAAATTAATATGAATAACTGAAAATTATATTTAAATGTATATAAAATTATCTGAAATGTGTAGCAACCTTTAGAGGAAATACCCTGGGGAATTTCTTAAAATGTATCTTTGTTAGAACTACAACATTAGCCAAAGGGTCCTCTAAAGGCAGTTACACGCAAAGTCATGGAAAAATTAAATATATGATATAATGGAATAAATAAATAAAGTAAATTCCTCTTCTAAATGAAGCCAAGCACAATTCCTTGAAATTTTATTAAAATCAGATTAATGGTTCAAAGAATTATGCTAAAACACAAATTTGACAGGTTCTAAAGAGGGACAGGTATGGAACTAAATTTGTTCATTTATGTTTAAAACAAAAAAATGTGAATGAAAATTTTTGACCCTGTGAAATAATAATGAAACAATTTTTTTAAAATTCTTCTATTAAAACAAAGCATCACTAAGTTTGATAGTGAGGAAACAAAACGTTGGATGGCTCTGTACTGTATGGTCTCATTTAAAACCACTATTAATTGCAAAAGTTTTTTTTTCAAATATGGTGAAAATTACAGTTTACATCAATGATTTACAGTACACTGTAAAAAGTTTTTTTCAACAGAAATTGAAGTTTTTCTACTCTTAATGAAATTTTAAATTCTTAGCCTTAAAAAAAAAGAAAAGAATATATATACTGTGATATCCTCTATTTGGGTAAATAGTATATTTTTATGTATAAAGGGTTTTTAATATATTATGTCTTTATGTCAAAATAAAACGGAAAAAAAATTCGACAAAATAATTTCTTTTTTTTTCATCACCTTACACAGTTGGGGTTGTAAAGGTTCATTTTGAACCTCTACCCGCCGTAACATTTGGTCCAATCCGGGCCGGATATTTTTCTTATTAATTTTTTTCTCATGGTCGAATTTTGTTACTGTACATTTTATTTTATCTTTTTAAAATTGTTTTTCATTGGAAAAAAAATTATTTTGTAAGCTGCTCCATTCCGCCATTATTATTATTATTTTTTTTTTCACTTTTAATATCTCTCAGTTTCTTTTTTTATTCACATCATCTACCTCTAAAATAATGAAGGACCTACCTGAGGATATCAAAGGTCAATTCGAAAAACTTAAAGACAAATTAAACTATAATGCATCCCAAATTAAAACTTTCATTTCTCAGGGCCGCAGTATAGCAAGAGAACCTGAAATATTATTTTTATTTAAGGGAATGTATTTAGAAATCAAACCATGTTTCACTTCCTTCTGTGAAGCCTATGATTCCCTGAAAGAACTCTGCTCCCATTCCAATGTCTCAGACATCTTTCCAACTAAAGAAGATCGCTCTCTTTTTAAAGCTGTGCAGGATTATTATTATTATAAAGGTCTTGCCATCGTCCAGCCAGGTTTCTCACCCTTGGGTCCAATCTAAAAATGTCCTTTTCACACAAAGAAATAATAATATCAGGGGCGCTACAGGTAAACCCCAACGCAATGTTGATGGTCTAGCTTGCCCGGTTTGTAAAGGCTATCACGCTCTCTACCAATGTGAGTGATTCCAGAAAGCTACGGTGTCAGACAAGAGTTCATTTCTGAAGAATTGGCGTTGCTGCACTAATTGTCTTTCCAGCAGACACCAAGTGTCAAATTGCACTCCATTAGGTGCTGTGGAATGTGAAACGGCAATCACCATACATAACTTCACCATCAGAATCACGATGAGGTACACCTCGAGTCCAAACCTACAAACCTAGTATCTTTGGGAAGCATTTCTGGAGGAGAGGTCCTCTTAGGTACTGCAGTAGCTGAAGTTCAGAACGCGGAAGGTGTCTTTCAGCCAATTTGCTTAGTCACGGATAACGGCAGCTGGCACTCATTTATGACAACAGAATGTGCCAAAAGGCTAGGATTAACTATTGAGCCATGTGATCAAACCATCACCGGTATAGGACAAACTCCAATAGTAGATACCATAGGATGAGCTCATATCACAATTAGATCCAACATATCGTCTTTAGCCTCAAACAAATTATCCATCCAGGCTATCGTCATTCCAAAGATAACAGGCAATCTGCCTCAAGTGCCTTTGCCAAAGGCTCAGCTCAACAGCTACAAAGGTTATGCGTTAGCAGATCCTGACTTTTGGAAACCTGGCCCTATTGAACTTTTATTATGTGGAGACCTGTTTTTCGACATTATAAACGGCAAGTCTGTCACAATTGACAAAGAATTGCCAAGGCTATTACCCACGCTGTTGGGATACATCATCGCGGGTCCTATGACGTCTCTTCCTCGGTCTCCTAAATCTTCTTCTTTCTTTACACAGTCAAGAGAGGAACTCAGCACAGTGATCGATAAATTCTGGGCCAGCAACAGTTCGAAATTGTTAAATCAAGTAGAGGAAGTTTAGTGCCAAACCGCTGCTGTAGCTTTATCCTCCACTGAAGAGCCCATGATCAAGTTATTGGGAATGCAGTGGATCCCAAGCAGTGATGTCTTTACATATGAAATCACGCCGCCTCCACGAATCTTCACTAAGAGGGCAATCCTCTTCGCAATAGCAAGAATTTATGACCCGCTCGGCTTTCTATTGCCTACAGTGTTCTATGCCAAAAAAATATTACAAGATACCTGGAAATCTTCTTGTGATTGGGACGAACCGGTACCAGCCACCTTAAATTCGTCTTGGCTCGAATTTTTAGAACATCTTCAAGACATCTCTACTGTCCGCATCCCTCGCTGTTTCATTCCCGTTGGGGGCGTCCCTTACATGATTGTGGGTTTCTGCGATGCTTCCCAAAGGGGCTATTCCGCAGTGATTTATATTTTGACATCCATTAATGATGTTAACCATGCATACCTTCTAAAGGCAAAAACAAAACTCGGTCCTATCAAATTAATGACGATCCCTCGGCAGGAACTCTCAGCTGCTCTGTTATTATGCCGCTTATTCAAATCATGTTACAAGGTCATAACCCAGCTGGAACTGAGGGAAGCCCATTTTTTTACAGATTCAACTATAGTATTGGGATGGCTGAGGACACCCACTGAGTGTATGAACGCATTTGTAGCTCACCGTATCGTGCAAATATTAGAAATCACAAAACGCTACCAATGGAGCCACGTAAAAACACAAGTCAATCCTGCGGACAGCAGCTCTAGAGGTCTTCTACCTTCAGAATTGGTGAAGCATCAATTATGGTGGACCGGACCTACATGATTGAGAGACTCGCACGATAAAAGGCCCCTTTCTTTTGTCTAGGTGGACAAGTTACCAGAGATCAAGTTGAACTCAAGTGAATCACTCGTTGCAGTTAGTGTTGAAATACCTCATTTCATCACATGGATGGAATGCTTCTCGTCCTATCCTAGACTCATAAGATGTACATGTTACGTCCTGCGATTTCTCAAGGGTTTGAGACATCAGCCAGGAACATCCGGACCGTTTACATTGAAGGACACTTGAGAAGCCAACAATGCTCTTATGCAGATAGTACAACGACACAAAAAAATTGACAAGCGCCATTTACAATCATACAAAGCTTTCCTGGGAGACGACGGCTTGCTCCGAGTGTGCGGTCACCTTCGACATTCCAATCTCTCCTACAATGGTAAGCACCCTATAATCATCTCTGGTAGTTCCCACTTCATCAAAATTCTTGTTGATCATTATCATTTGACTAACATGCATATGGGACCAACTGCACTCCAGGCCTTTCTTCAGAGCAAATATTGGATTGTGTCGGCACAAAAGGTGATCCGTGCGAGAGTCTTTCAATGCTTAAAATGTTATAAGATCAACCGGTCCCATCAAGCTCCTCTAGTGGGTAATCTTCCTGCCCATCGCTTAGAAGACGGTCAAGTCTTCCATCATGTTGGGATAGACTTCACAGGTCCTTTCAGCATTCGCGAGTCCCTTCGACGGAAGGCTGCATTAGGTAAAACTTATCTTTGCCTCTTCGTATGCATGACAACAAAGGCGGTTCATTTGGAGGTGGTATCGAAATGTTCGACTGATGCCTTCCTAGCAGCTTTAGACAGGTTTGTTGCCAGGAGAGGACGCCCCACTAATATCTACTCCGACTGGGGAAGAAACTTTGTTGGTGCTGCAAACAAGCTCCAAAAGATTGGCCATTGGCAGCGTGCTAAATCAACCCAAGAGGACATCATACGCTATGCAAAAGAAAGGGAGATACAATGGCATTTCAACCCTCTGGCCGCACCTCACTTTGGAGGTATAAGGGAAGCCGGGATAAAATCAGCTATAAGCGTCATGGAGAAGGTAGTTAACGGTGCGCATTTAACCTTTGAAGAACTCTAACTACAACTCTCGACCTCTTACCCCCTCGAATAATGATCCCGACAACATCAAGTGTTTAACTCCAGGACACTTCTTGATTGGGAGACCACTCCTCGCAACGCCAGAAGGGACTGCTACAGAAGCAGTTTTTTTCGACTTAGAAATATTTTTGAGGCAAATTTTTTTTGGTTTTACAGGAGTTCTGATCGGAGTTCTGTTGGCCCCCTAGCGAGTTCTAAAAATTATCCTTATTGAATAAATCTCTAATGTTGCTAGAAGAAAAGATATGCGGTCCGATTTCCGCAGTTTTTTTGACTTAGAAATATTTTTGAGGCCAAATTTTTTTTTGGTTTTACAGGAATTCTGTTGGCCCCCCAGCGAGTTTTAAAAATTTTCCTGATGAAATAATATCGTAGTGTTGCCAGAAAAAAAAGATATACGGTCCGATATTGGCAGATTTTTTCGACTTAGAAATATTTTTCAGGCAAAATTTTTTTTTGGTTTTACAGGAGTTCTGATTGGAGTTCTGTTGACCCTCCAGCGAGTTTTAAAAATTATCCTATTGAAATAATATCGTAGTGTTGCCAGAAAAAAAAGATAAACGGTCGGATATTGGCAGATTTTTTCGACTTAGAAATATTTTTGAGGCATAATTTTTTTTTTGGTTTTTCAGGATTTCTGATCGGAGTTCTGTTGGCCCCCCTGGGAGTTCTATAAATTATACTTATGAAAAAATATCGTATTGTTGTTAGGAAAAGAGTTGGACGGTGTCAAATGTTGCACAAATGATGTGCGTAATTTTTAATTGGTATTTGTTTTGTAATTAATAACTTAAATTTTTTTGTTGTTATTAGAATCTTTAAATCCCATATCGGAGCTACTAGAACTTGCAGAATTTTTAATTTCTACGACTTCTTAAGTCAAAAATTGTAGATCAAAATTTTTTTTTCGTTTTTTGGGAGTTCTGTTGGCCCCCCAAGAGTTCTAAAAATTATACTAATGGAAAAATATCGTATTGTTTTCAGAAAAAACGATATTCGGTGACAAATTTACACAAAAGTTGCGCGTAATTTTTAATTGGTATTTTTGTTGTATTAAATAACTCAAATGTTTCTTTTTTTATTAGAATCTTTAAATCCCATATAGCAGCTACTAGAACTCCAAGAATTTTTAATTTCTGCGACTTCATAAGTCAAAAATGTGCGATCAACAATTTTTGGAAATTTTTTTTTTCGTTTTTTGGGAGTTCTGTTTAGAGTTCTGTTAGCTCCCCCCAAGAGTTCTAAAAATTATCCTTATTAAATAAATCCGTAATGTTGCCTGCAAAAAAGAAATGGCTGCGAAGTTGCACAAAAATCTTGCGTAATGTTTAATTGGTATTTATTTATATTAAACAACATACACAATTATTTTTTTTTATTAGGAACTTTGAATTGTATGTAGGAACTACTAGAACTCTAAGAATTTTTAATTTTTACGATTTATCAGGTGAAAAATTCGCGATCAAAATTTTTGGAAATTTTTTTTTTCGTTTTTTGGGAGTTCTGTTGAGAGTGCTGTTGGCCCCCCCAAGAGTTCTAAAAATTATCCTTATTGAATAAATCCGTAATATTGCCTGCAAAAAAGATAAATGGCTGCGAAGTTTCAGAAAAATCTTGCGTAATGTTTAATTGGTATTTATTTATATTAAAAAACATAAATAATTCTTTTTTTTATTAGGAACTTTGAATTTTATTTAGGGGCTACTAGAACTCTAAGAATTTTAAATTTATACGATTTAGCTGGTGAAAAATTCGTGATCAAAAATTTTTGGAAATTTTTTTTTTTTTTTTCGTTTTTTGGGAGTTCTGTTGAGAGTTCTGTTGGCCCCCCCAAGAGTTCTAAAAATTATCCTTATTAAATAAATCCGTAATGTTGCCTGCAAAAAAGATAAGTGGCTGCGAAGTTGCACAAAAATCTTGCGTAATGTTTAATTGGTATTTATTTATATTAAACAACATAAATAATTCTTTTTTTTATTAGGAACTTTGAATTGTATGTAGGAACTACTAGAACTCTAAGAATTTTTAATTTTTACGATTTCTCAGGTGAAAAATTCGCGATCAATATTTTTGGAAATTTTTTTTTTCGTTTTTTGGGAGTTCTGTTGGTCCCCCTAAGAGTTCTAAAAATTATCCTTATTGAATAAATCCCTAATGTTGCCAGGAAAATAGATATACGGTGTTAAAGTTTCACAAAATACGTATTTTACACGCGGGCATTTGACCGGTATTATTGGTGTTTTAAACATCAGGACTATTCCTATAAATAATCGAGAACTCTAGAACTCTTATGGACACTACTAGAACTAAAAAAAAAATTGAAATTTTTCAAGGATGGGGGGCCAACTTCACAGAGGTGCTTAGGCTGGGTCAGTTATCTCTCTACCTGGTCAGTAGTTGCCAGCAGGTTGGCCAACCCTGATACTCGTTTTTCCATGGCAGGCGGCTCATCTCTTCCAAGAAGACATCTCTCCACTAGGGGCCACACCACCCAGGGTGAAACATAGACTATTTATTTTTCTAAGTCGCATAGACAAAACCCACATTTTGTTGTGTTTTTTAATCAGTAAAATTAATTTTATTTGTATTTTCAGAAGTTAATTTTTTTATTTTATTTTATGTCTTTATGTCAAAATAAAGCGGTAACAAAATTCGACAAAATAATTTCTTTTTTTTTCATCACCTTACACGGTTGGGCTAGTAAAGGTTCATTTTGAACCCCTACCCACTGTAACAATTTGAGTACTTGGAAATTTTGCATCCCTGATGTTTAAAATAACGTAATATACAGGCGGAATGTGATTTCTTACATACTACAATTTTGATGTCAAAATTCATATAATTTGTTTTTTTTTATTATATTTTTTTGTTGAATAATTATGTGAAGCTCCTCTAAAAAAAAAAAATAATAATGTCTACAGAAATATATTTCAATCAGCACCACTATATTACCTTGGTTCATTTGGCATGTGCTCAGATAGATTTGTAAGAAGAACAGCCAGGTTAAAACCAATTTCCTTGGCAGGCTCATGGAACCGATCAGTGAAGCCAACATAATCAATTTTACCATCATGATTAGTTTCACAGCACTGTAACATGAAGTCGATTTCTTCTCTAGAAATGAAATGTAGAATTTATAATGTTATTTATCAATTAATAGAAATCACATTGACATTGATATAAATGTAAAAATAATTACGGAGTATAACTTTTTTGCTGTTCCATTTTTTCTTTAAAATCTTTTGGTGTTACCCAGCCTTCATGGTTAGGATCAAGCTCCTAAAAAAGAATAATTATGAGGAAGCATAACAGTAATTACATAAATTAATAAAAATAAAAACTAATTCTTAAATGCAGTTATTACAATTATTGTATTTATTGATCATGTTCACACTTAAGATTATATGATCACTAGAAATCATTGTTAACCATTGGTAGAGTCAAACCATAATTGTTTGAACAATATAGATACATGTGAGTGTGTTAGAATATCAATGGTTTATGTCAAGTTAGCTTGAATAGAATGAATTTTTTGTAAATTTGCTTGAATTATATGGTTATATTATAAAAATGGATTATTCTCCAAAAATGATAGAATTTTTAGTAGACTTAATCAAAGATTTTGTTTTCATTTTGAGTCTCATCTTTTTATTGGATGACTAGGTATACCTGAGAACATTCTTGAATTGATCATACATAAGAATTAATACATTTTTTACTGTTCCCTAAGGATGGGAGATCTGATTCTGTAAAATGAAGAACTCCCTCTAAAAAGTTTATATCTGACATTTCCTGAACTTTACAGGGATAAGAAGAAACTTTTTACTTTTGAACAAAACTATATATTTTCAATTTTGATATAAAAGAGCCTTGGTTAAAACATTTAAGACTGATTAATTACTACCTTATAACAAAAATTAAGTACTATACTTAAATATTATTCTCTACATTCTAATGTAAAAAGGTTTTATCTCCACAAATATAACCTTTTCAAGTTTTATTACTGCATAGATAGTTGTGAATTTGGAACCTTTTTGCACTCAACACTTTTACTATACAATAAAAGACATGTTTGCTTTTTCCCATCCTTATCACTGTAATTTTTTCAGAAATCATTCCAATAATAAATCTTTAATTAAAATTATATTTTTTAACTGTTGGTTAACAAAAGTAATGTTTTTTAACTGTCTCTTAACAAAAATAAAATAAAGAAGTTTAATTTTAAAACACTATATTAAATGTACTGTGTAAATTTACATTTTAAAAATAAAATGTGAAGGAATGATTACAGAATTTATTGAAAGACTATTTTCACTTACCATTTTTAGCAAAGCTACGTATTTTAGGGCATAAACATGTTTTTTCTTATATTTACTTTCATTACTTTACCATTAGTGTTAAAGGTAGTGATTAAAGCAAAATAATAAGTGAAATAATCTTTTGATGTTTAAATTGGTACTTGATAAATTTTTGAAAATAGAATAAAATTTAAAATATAATTTATTTAAAATTCAAAATAATTAAAGCATAATTAAAAAATTAAATTGATATTAATTAAAGAAGAATTGTAGAACTTGATAGATAGGAAATATATATAATTCAAAATTGTTCTAATGTTTCATCGAAGCAAATGAAGAAATTAAAAATATACTTGTGATGATGGAAATTATGCCAGGGGAGTGGAAAGAAAAAAAAAACACTATAATGCTCACATGTGATTCGGACTGGAGGACAAGTGGGAAAATATTATGCTAGGATCAGTGTTACCATGAGTTGCCGAAATTTCCTTCCAGCATTCCTTTAATTCATAGGATATTCAAAACCATTTTGTCCTGGGAACTGGGATAAAATCTTGGGAACAGATACTATTGTGTGCCACACTTTTTCTCACGATGACTACAATCACAAATGTTTTTGAGTATGACTTGAGGAGATAGTAATGAAGCTTTAAAAAAAGAAGAAGAATCAACCCTATAATTCAACCTCTCTAGCAACTCTAGTTGATTTAAGAATGCCAATTTACCAGGGACTGAGATTTTGACTATTAAACTGAAATATATATAAAAATTTGTTCAATAGGTAATTTGATTCCCCACTTTTCTAATAAGATGAGAAACACAACACTAAAACAATGTTTAAATTAAAATATTACGGACAGAAATTCTGCCATATTATGAATTAAAGTACATAATCTGTAGTTAAATATTATATGCTTAATATAAATATATCATTTAAGTACATTTAAAAAACATTCTCTTTCTCCAAATAAAGCAAACGTGACTTACTCCAATATTATTCTAATCCCCTCAATATATACACATGCACAGACACTTGTACGTACACACATATGCTTCTAAAATTTGAAATTAAGCTATTCATAAAAAAATGTCAGGTCAAAAAGTTTTAAGAACTAAAATTCTTGGTTTGTGGGAGCACCTGGACACTCGTGCATAGATTTATTAATTAAACTTCCCATCAATATACCAATACATGACATGAGCTTCAAATATAAACAATTTATCAATGATTTTATAGAATGATAGATCTCCAATTAGATGGGTGATTTTAGCAACAAAAATAATGCCGAATTAATTTAATAGCTATACTTACCATGAAGCTAGCGGAGGATGTCAAGTCTTTCAATTTCAAAAACATGTCGAAGTATTTCAAAATCAACTACAATCAAAAAAATAGAATGGTTATAACTGTTTGAAACTTTAAATGATTTAACTAAGATTTAATAAAATTAACTAAATCTTTAAAAAATTAAAAATTAAACAAAGATCTTACTTCCACATTTGAGGCAGATTCAACTAAAGTATCTACCATCTGTTTTCCAATAGTACCATTCACAACATTACCTATAAAACAATTTTTTAGAAAATAAAACATAGTAATAAAGTATTGATTTTAACGAATATTTCTTTAAAGTGTACCTTCCAACATTGAGAGCATCATTGTTATCATATCTTTTTGTAAATTCAAAAGTTCTTTCAATAAGTCGACTTGGCTAGAATGTTTTGAAAGTTTATCTTGCATATGAGAGAAAAGGAACAAGAATCCTCCAACAGCATCCCACAACCTGCCGATAAGAAATGATAAAATAAAAATAGCTGTGTAAGAAAATATGCAGGTGTTCTATTTTTCAGCTTACTTGGTGTGGTTAGGTTAATCATTACATGCATTCATATATATTTTATAAACTACTCTTAAATATATTTGATGTTTTATTAAATACTATATTACATGTTATATTAAGTATATTATATGTATTGTTAACTAATGATGAGGTTTGTGGATAAGATTCAAGACTCTTAATTCCCTAGCCTGGATTTGAGTTCAGCAACTGGGAGAAATTTTATTTCCTGTAATGTTAGAGATGGATCGACTCTGAGTTTAAGAAACTCTGTTGGGGTACATCCAACCATTATAAAGGGGAGAGCCAACCATGCATTGAGTTTGGAAATAAACCTGTTCATTGAGTGTAGATGTTGACCAAATCACTTACTTGTATAATTATTGGAAAAGAAACAGTACACTCTTATCAAGTATTTAACCCAAGACCCTCAATGGGAAGCCTCCATTGACAATAATTCTAAAAATATAATTTATGTAATTGTTACATAAGTTTAAAAAAGTTATTTATAGTTAATTATATTGAAATATGATATGCCTTTTAATACCTTGTAACCTGCCCCTCTAAATTTTTTATGAAAATTATGGTTTAATTATTCCTATGATCTCAATAGACCTTTAAAAAATAAACCAAGATTTAATAAGAAGAAAGCCTACACAACATGGACACACCCACTAACTGTAAGTGCAGTAGAGCAAGATTTGACTGGAGTGACCATTAGCCAGCGAAAGATAATACTGAAGCAGGCAGGCCCCTTTGTCTTAAAAGGTGATACTGTGGTTTATTTCCTTACCAACAGAAGAGACAAAGTAGTTGGCTCTAGCATTACTTTTAGCAGACTTATATTGAGAAAAAAATAAACTGCGGTATTATTACCCTTAGTTGAAGGCAAATGAGCTGGTGTCAGTTCCACCTAAGCCTAATGAATAATAGTAGAGGAATTAGCCAGAGGATATCCTAACCAATATCCATCAGCTAAAGATATTACTGAAGTAAGCACCCCTACCTTCGACAAAGGATGATACAACGGTCGATTTCCTAACCAAAAACTGTCGTTTAAAGATAATATGTCTGCAGTTTCCATTGCCTTATCTATTAGCTAATGGCCAGTCCTACCTAAAACTCTAAATTTCCGGACATATCATAGCTTACCTGTTAGTCAATTAGACATAATAAAAAAAAAGAAATACTTAGTAAATATCTCCTGTAAAGGATCTTACAAGTTATGCGTTGTACTTATTTATTTTATAATATAATTAGTATAATAAGTTTTATTTTTGTAGCACACCTTGAATGAGCAAGTGCTTGTTGATTTTGAGTACATGGTCCTTGAATTACTTCAGAGAGAGTATTGAAAACTTGACTAGCAACACCAATGGCTTTGAAAAAGTTGGCTTTTCCAGCAGGGTCAATTAGTTCTTTGCTTGAATAGTGCCAATAAAAGTCCATTATTGATTCCTAAAAGAAGATTGTACAAGTTTGATTAACTGATTTTAATAAAAACTAACATCTTTTCCTTTTAATTTTGTGATATATTATCACTGGATATTTCAATCTTAACTCTATTGGATGTTGAGATTCCATAAACATTTTTACTGTTATTTTTATGATCACTAAAGGTATTTGATAGAAAGCTTAAGGATCCAAAGGGACGTGTGGCCTCTTTAGTGTACACTCAGATCAACGACTTGGATTATAATTTTCTTCTATGTACATATATAAAAAACTTTCTATTTTATTATACTGGTGATAAAAATATGTTATCCTTACTTGTCTCCTTATTTTCATTCACTTTGTTTTTTGAATTTTACATATAATGAAATATAATAAAACTCAAAATGTAAAATGTAAAAGCTCATACATATATTACACTATTTTTCTAGGAATTAATGTATACTTCTATTAATTAACATCTCTCTTATCGGGTAACCATGCACAAGGGAAAATACCACTTATGTAAGTATCGAACAATATTATTATGCAATAAAATTATGTTTTATTGACTTTGATAAGTATATTATTGAAAAATCTTTAAGTAAATAAAAATATAGTTTATTTCTTATATTAATAAAAAATCATAAGAGACAATGTTTGCATTTTTTTACCTGCAATCTCAAAAGGTAATCAACAGTGCAAATGACAACATTGACTGTTGTTGTATTTCCAGCTTGAGTTCTAAGATAATTCTGCCATTCTGAAAAAATAAGTACATAGAAAAAGATTAATTGACTTTTTGTGCCAGATTTATTCACAATTTATTGTTATACATTTGATTTATCATACCTTGAAATTGTTAGAATGAATTGTTATATCTTTGCTAATTAATTGTTATACCTTTCTGCAAGTGACAAGTACATATTTGTAAATATAGCCAAACTAATATTAATAGGGTCTATGGAACTATCTTGTTCTTAGTCATGTCCCAAAAAAAGTTAATTTCATTTCATTATTTAATTTTGGTCATTAAAATATAATTAGCTAATAATAAAGAAATTAAACTTCACCTGAATATTTCTTTTTAGTTAATCTACAATGTGGTATGATAATAATAAAAATAATAATAATTTATTTATTTTTTTATGATGCAGTCCCCTGTACAAATAGAGTTAGGCTGTGAAATAGATAATCAATTGTAGTAATTGTTACCAAAATGATGAGTTAAAGATTGTTTATATAAACTAATAAACGATATACCCAAGCTGGGATATCCACATTCATTAGAATAAGACAATAAAACAAAAATGTCACTTCATATTTAATAATATTAAAGAACAAAAAAGAAAACAAAACAAAAACTATACTTCCTATGGGACAATAGGTATCTAGCTCTAAGCAAAAGGTTTTGGGTTACATATATTAAAAACAGTTACCCTGAGGTACAGACAGAAATTCATACAACTGATTTCGGCTAATATTGCTTAGCTTTGGCATATATTGCTTAGCTTTGGCATATATTGCTTAGCTTCAGCATGTATCGGATTCAGTTCTCATGATACGCGGGGAAATATGTCAAAAAATGGAATCAATCCTCCAGGGCCGTTCCATCACAAGCTGGACAAAGCTTCTGTGGGTCTAAAGTATATTTGTGTGGACCGACATTTAGAGTAATTGCATATTTACCGGAAAGTCGTAGTTGGGCAATTATTCTCAAGTGAGTTATAGGGCAACTGATTTTTAGGTAGCTTTGACGAGCATCCGTTTTAATGAAGACCCTACCATACCACAGGTTTTAGGTCATTATCTCATAATAACAAGAGGTCTTTATCCTTGACAAATTTCCTGTATCTATCCAAGATCTCCCCCATTCTAATTTTGATACTTACCGGATCATTAAGTAGTATTGGGTCAAACATTCCGAAGCTCTCCAATATTTTTCTTATCTGCGTTACCAAATTATATTGTAGATTCAAACAGTTGTTACTGTCTAGCTGCTGTAGCTTTAAATAACATTGTTTCATGAAGCGAGTACAACTCATGTAAATAATTTTATCAGCCAGGACAGAGTTTGGTTTAAAATGTGATATCCCACAGAAATGGATGCCACTTCTAGTCTTACCATAAAGGGTGGGGTGCTTTGTTGCATTTTCCAATTCCACTATATGCTTCATGGCCCAAATAGGTGCAGCATAGAGGATACAACTCAACATAGTTGATTCGTAAAGTTTCTGCCTGGCATCTCATGAGATTATGTTAGCCTTCGCACAGGTACTTAGCACCGCCCCAATGCTTGTGTTACTTTTAGATTCAATATGCTTCATGGCACAGTTAAAAAGTCCTGATGAACTAAACTCTATACCAAGGTATTTATATTCCTAAGTACTTCTTCAATAATATCCCCCCTTTTGCTTCTTTTAGGCCTACCCTTATAAGTATTTAACAATTTTGTTTTTTCTATATTAACGGTCAAGGAGTTTGATTTGCAGTATATATTTAAAACATTTAGTTTCGATTGGACATCAGTCACAGAGTCCCTGATCAAGACCAAATCATCCGCTTAAATGAGAGCCATAATTTCTTCGTATGGATCGCCACATATATCGCTAATGATATTCTCATTCCATGCACCCCTATTTCTTTGAAAAAAAAAAACGCGTCTATATCCGCAATAAATAATGAAAATAATAAGGGGCTTAATATGTATCCCTAAAGAACACCTTCAGTAATTTCTATTGGGTCACTCAAATGATTACTGCATTTTACTTGCATGGTTGCATTGTTACATAAATGTGCAAGCATTCTAAGGAATTTGCCACTTATTCCTAATGAGAAAAGTTTGCACCAAAGTTTAGAATGAAAGACTGAATTGAATGCTCTTCGAAAATCTACAAATATATAGTAAGCGATACATGCATGTTTCAATAAAATAATTTGTGAGAGGGCGCTTAAAACAAAAATATTGTCCAAGCAGCCTCTGTCCTGCCAGAAACCGGATTGTGATTCTGGAAGAGCATCAGTTTCTTGACACCAAATTGATAATCTATTGTATAAAATGCTGGTGAATATTTTAAGTAGGCTGTTTGCCAGAGCAATACACCAATAATTTTCTGGCTTATTCAAATTGCCTTTTTTATGTACCATAGCCGATATAACATTAGTCCATGATTAAGGAAGTTTTTCAGCCTGCAATATTTTATTAAATAGCATTCTATACACAATAGCCAGTTATCGGGCAGATTTTTAATAAAATCTTACGTTATTTTTTTAGTTCCTTGATGAATCAAACAGTGCTGTCAAAGCTTTGTAGTTTATTTCCATAATCTCTTGTTTTTCTAAATAGCTAATAAAATATATCATTATGGGTCTTGACTTTTTATTAATTTTTTCCCTCGAGCCTGTAACAGTTGTTAATTGAGTTTTCTGTTAAATTAATATGGAGAGTGCTGACTTGACATCTACAGCATTTTCGGAAGTAGAATCATCTTTTTCAGGAAGGTTGAACATTACTATATTATTTTTTCTTTCTTTCTTCTCTAAATAATTTATTCTTTATTTTAATAAAATGTTTGATTTTTTAAGCTCATCAGCCTTGTTTTTAACGTATTTGAGTCGTATAATACAATGTGGTATACCAAAACCCTTGATACTCTCTCTATGGTCAATACCGAGATATTGAGCATACTTACCTTCCTCTGTGCTTTTTTCACAGTTTATTACACCTTTGTACAACTCCTAGTTGTTTCAGTTGCTATCCATACAGAATATTTTCCAAATGATCTTCCTCTCTCTTATGATAACCAAGCAAAGGATCTTTACTTGACCAGTCAAAATATTTTCCTTTTGGCAGATACTTTCTTTACACTACACACTTTAGTCACTAATTCCAATATAGCTATTTTAAGGTTTAGCCAGATGTCATCTAAGCCTATTTCAAAGTTTAACTCCTTAACCGATTCCTTAGCTTGTTCTTATGATCCACTCTTTTTTGGTTATCCTGTAGTGGTCTTGGATTCTCCACCTCTTCCAACCAGCCTGATTAAGGCTAGAAATTCTGGCTGAAACATTGGCACTAATAAATAAGATTTTACTTATTTGTGTTCTATGTTCTGGAATCCTCTCATTGTTAGTAAAACTCCTAACTGATTAATGGTTTGGTCCCTTTAATGGTGATAAGTTATAAATGTCACATAACTTGTTTTGTATATTATTTTTAATCCAAAGAATAATAAAATTAAAGGAAATGTCTAATAGGTTTCCATGTGCTGCTACACTATGTACCACACCCCTATCACAGATTGGCTCTAAAATACATCAAAAGATTTTCCTTTCAAATCTGTCTGAATTTAACTAATCATATCCATCATACTTTTTGACTTTTTTGACTAATTGTACAAACATATAAACATCATACCATAAAATGAAATTTTTGATTTACAAAAATCAAAATTAGCCGATAAATCTTTTGTTAATATCATTTCCTTATTATACAAATTGTAATCTCTATATTTGATGAAGAAATTATACTCCTATTCCATTAAATTGGAAACAATAATTCAATGGGGCTAAGTTATTAATATGCAATGTTATATAATAAATAGCACATAGAGATCATAAAAAAACAACATAATTATTATTTAATTAATAGACAATGTTCAGAAACTATAAATTTATTTCTTATATTTATATATACAGATCATAGTTGAATTATGAATAATATGTTGAAAAAAGTTACCCAAGTTATGGCCTTCACAGGTAAGTTGAATAAATCTAAAAAGGGTACAGGTAAATTCGGCATCATGCATATTCTTTTCACCAGCAGCACCTTCTGAACCAACTCCTAAGCCTTCAGCTTTCGTATTTCTTTCAAATGCATCTAAATCCAACACACTATAAAGAAAATTCTGTAAATTAGTTCAATTATTGATACAGAAATTTTAAATAACATTTTAAAATCTAAGGAGGGATCTGCTATAACTATTTTTTTTTTAATCAAAAAATGTATCTTTTTGGGATAAGTTTATTTTTTAAAACTATTTGGCACAGCAGGTCACTATGTTTCTATTAGAGGGTTATGAAATGGTTGTTATTATTCCTTTATAAAGCATTCTATGGATGTTATTTCAAGGGTCATCTGATTACTAATTGGTCAGTAACTCTCTTTCAAAATACTTCTTTCATGAAGTCATGCCATAGGAGACATGAAATATACAGAGTCTAAAAATATATTGTAATATCCTCTTTTATGAGTAAATAGTTATTTTTTATATATGAATGATTTTTAGTAGGTTTTATGTGATTTATCATTTCAAAATAGTTTATTTGTAGTATTAAACCTAAAAGCAAGCTAACCAATTTTCATCAGTAAAATATGCAGTCACAAAAGATATCGTGCAAAGCCAAGATGGCAGTGCGAGTCCTGCAAAAAGTTTGTTGAATCGCGGCCATGTTGAGCAGATTCAAATGTTGTAAAAACTTTATTTTAACTTGCCATCATAATTGAAATTACAATACATTTAAGAAAAACTAGAAGTCAAGAATAAGTGTTAAAGATTAATGTTCATAAAGAAAATGACATGCATAAACTCAAAACTGTTTATCGAGTGTGTTACAATCCATGTTCACTTTGAACATCGAGAGAAAGATCACAGTTTGTGAAATTCATTTGTTGCTTAGGTGGGAGATGGATGACATTGCCTAGAAGCAGGATGTCCTGTGAGATCCCTTAGACTCTCAGTGGTAGACATCTTGAAAAAAGAAGACATTGAAGAGTCACCCAAGAAGAAGAAGGGACTCTTTGTTTTGGATTGCCAGTGAATGAGAAATAACACAAAGAAAATCTTCCATCATCAAAAGAAAATTGTATAAATTGGTTAGTGTTGAACAAAATAGAGTTGAAGCAGATTTGTAAAAGTAGCTAACAAATAATTTAATTCTCTGTCATAGTAGCTGAATGTTTGTTCTGATTGCCTAGAAACCTGAGACTAGAGTCTATATATTATTATATAAAATTAAAAATAAAAATTCTCATATTTATTTAATATTAAAGCTTCTCATTTGAACCCAAGCTATACCTAAGATATGAGAATTAAGTTAAAACTATTAAAATTTCTTTTTATTTTTTATAATTAATTTATGAATATTACAATATAGATTGATATATGCAAAATTTTAGTTTTACCTGCATGAGTTCATCAGGCCAGCAATAGAAGTGAAAAATCCAACATCCTTTTTTTCTTTTAAATGATTAAGCATACCCTAAATAAATTTTAAACATGTTTATTTGAATATGCACATTATTTAATATCAGATACTTAGTAACTATTTACAAAACTTATTTTAATTACCATTTGAATATCAAGATTACCACCTCGTAAAACAGAAATACCCAGCTGAAGAGTTTTCATAACCATTTCACTGGGAACACCTTTACAAGCAGATATATGTAACAGTACCATCTCAGCTACTCCTCTGTTGGCAAGCCGAGCTTGGTGGAATAAAAGTTTCTGTTTCTCCATTTCTTGTTCCTTTAAAAAAAATTGATAAATTTAATATTTGAAAAAATATCTGTCGATAACATAAGATTTAATCAGTCAATAGCTTAAATCTGCCTTTGATTTTCATATAACTGAATTTAGAGATAAGTACTATTTTTTAATTGCCATTGTAACAATCCCTCGATGTCTGGGCCCAGGTTTAGGATAAATGGGATCAGTTTAGAATGAAGTATCACAATACTTTAAGTCTGAATATTTAATTAATAATTCAATTCAATTGATCCGATAATATACAAAATTTCTGGAAATATATAAAAAAAAATTGTCTCAGCTCCTAGAGTGCATTGGCCAGAACCCTCAGACACGTGTCTAATATGTTATAAGCTAGCATCACCAAAAATAGTTTTATTGAATCTATAATCCCATGTGTGTAGTCTCCCCTTGTAAGTATTGGTTTGAAGAGGAGGGTAAGTATTACAACTCGTTCTGAGCTTCTTGCTTAGAATGAACTTAAAACAATTCTAAAGATAACAGGACATGAATTTGAAAGCTAGAAATTTCCTGTTTTCTTAAAATTTCAAAATATGAGAGCAAAGCAAAACCAAAACAAAAAAAATACCAAGCATGAATGCACAGAACTCTTAAGGGAATGAAACAAAAAATTCCAGCCCTAACTCTAAAACCTCTTGGTTTACTACATACATTATGTACATTAAATGTTATTAATACATAAATTATATGCTATGGTGACTTAAATATTTAGTTATAATTTATTTTATTGAATTTATAGTTTAATTATCTTTTTAGTCAAAGTCACTCAATTTATTCACATGTAGTTATTCACATGTATTTGACTTATTCACATGTTATTTGACTTGTTTATTCACATGTATTTGACCAGTTATTCACATGTATTTGACTGGTTTTCACATCAACTAGATTCCAAAAAAAGAACAGGCAGCTTTATATGTACTAATTTTAAAAGTATTTCAAGAATACTTCAGCATGTCACCTTTAGAGGGAACACCTTGGAACCTTGGAGGTTTTTCTTTAAAGGGAACACCTTGGAGGTTGTTCTTTAGAGGAAACACCTTGGAGGTTTTTCTTTAGAGGGAAAAAACACCTTGGAGTATCTTCCAACAAAAACACAATTTTTAGTAGCTTCACAGGGTGTTTCCTCTAAAGCAATCTTGAGCTGTGTTTATATCAACAAACATATATACATGTTATTTATTTCCTTTTAAGAAATAATATTACAATTGTATAAGTATTTAACCTACAACATGCATATAAATAAAAAAATTGTTTATTTCATGTTCCTAAACTTTAATCAATAGATAAAACAATATTAGGGCAGGGATGATATTAATAATAAAAGGAAGAAAGTAATAATAAAGTTAAGAAAAAAAAGTTACCACTAATTTTGCCATTGTCTTCTAATAGAAAGCCAAAAAAAAAAAAAAA
>NW_027107309.1:2662924-2701187 GCF_000696795.3 Halyomorpha halys | reverse complement strand
AATATATTTATATATTATTAGTAAAAAATCATTATTTTTTACATGGATAGATGCTCCTCCTTCTTCATCTCCACCCTCTTCCTCATCTCCACCTTCTTCCTCTTCTTCTCCACATGATCTGATGGAAATAAAACACAATTTATTTATAGTTATGATAGATTTAGCCTTAATTTTAACAAATAATAATACATAACTTTCCTACCACAACAAGGTAAGAATAGTATTGTTATTGGGCTAAATTTTTGATGTGCAGTTTGAAATGGATTTATGAGTTTCAGAACTCCTTGAGGACAAAGAACATCTTTTTTTTTGTTGGTCTGTCTGTGTTTGAACTAAATTACTCTTGAATGAGAGGACAGATATTTTTTTAATGTTGCGTGCGGATTTAGATCTTGTTGGGCCCTCTTGGCTATGGTGGGTAACTGTCGAAGGATTTGAGGGTTATGGAATACCCACAAAGAAGAAGGAGCAGTCTAAGGCTCCCTTAAAATTATAAATTGAACTGTAAAGTACTAGTCATTTATTGAAAATACCTAACCCCACAGCAATGGGACCCTGACAGTCATCCTCCTAGCTCCCCTCTTATTTTGCCTCTGTCAGGGGGAAGCAATGTAAGCATAAATCACACAGGAGCCCTTGAGAGCAAAGCAAGATGATTTTAATCAATTTAAATAATATAGGGGGAATAAAAAAAAGATCTTAATGGCTTGAAAAAATAGCGTCATCCTTAAGGATGATAGGCAAAATTGATTGAAATCGCCATCTCATTATCTTATCAATTATTAAATATTTGTATGTATTAATTTGTAATTTTAGTTTATCTTTTATGTTATGTAGTTAACTGAATTTGAAATCATACCATTATTATTCGGCTAATTACAAGGACAAGTCCTCTTTTATTAATAAAGGTGACAAATGTGACAGGAATTTAGTATACAACAGAAATGCAAATAATGTTTTAGGATGATTCCCGTATAAGACCGCAGTCATAACCTGAGGCAGCAAGGATGTGGGGAATAATTTTCAGCAATTACTCAATCCATAGCAACCTTCCATTCTGATAACTGGTGTTCCAGGCAAAGACATTTATGCCAACGAGAAGAGGAAAATGCGGGAAATTAAACTAAATAATTCAAAAACAATATGTTTCCTTGGTGTGAACAACTCTCAAAACTTATTTTTAACTTACTTCGCAGTAATTTCTGCATAGGACATGTAAAGTAGATCTTCCTGTAATGCTCCACTCCTTTCAGTCATTGCACCCCTGCAGAATGTTGTTACTAATTGTGTAAGGGGATCAGGTTTGCTTTCGTCTTCTTCAGAATCTCTTTTTTTCAACTCAGCATCTTCAAATGTTTGCTATGAAAAGTAAAGATTTTCATTTAATTTAAGATAAATAAATGGAAACAATTTATCTCATATGAAAAAAATATATATACATTCATTTAAAAAGTTCAATTATCAATTATTTATTGACCTCTTCAATATATTTGGACTCTTTTGGATTTTAAAGGGACTAGTTCAGTGGTTTCCAACCACTGTTCTACTGACAATGAGGTTTCACAAACCTCGTGTGTGTTCCGTGAAATAATTTATAAAAAAATTAAATGTTTAAGTAATCTGAATAATATGAAAACAAATAATAATGAAGTATAGTACAAAACTTGAGATACCATACACATGGCTAATCTGCATATTATAAAACGAAAAAAAGCATAGCAACCAGAACAAGAAGAATCAATTTCAATGGAATGGATTTCATTCTTTACAAAATATATTTTTTAATACATAGAACACTGGTCACTGACCAGAATCTGAACAGCACAGAATTAAACTTTGAAATTTGTTCTATATATAAAATAAAATATATTTTGTAATACAACGTAAAAGCAAGATGAACAATTCTTTTATAATGGTGATAATAATAAAAAAATATAGAATAATTAATTTTAATAAGAAATTAATTACTTCAGTTTTTGTGTAAGTAAATGGGGAAAATTCATAACTCAAAAACCTAGACACATTGCAATAATGTCGCAAAGGAAAATCTCTACAAGAATTTAAGCCTTGTGTTATGTGTAGAGTTGATGTAAATTAATTAAAACTTAGATGGATTTAGAATACATCTACAGCAGTAAATTAGTAATACTCAATTCTAAACCACATAAAGTATATCTCACTATTATACAATGCAGAAGGAGGATTTATTACAAATCATTTGAATACTGGAAAAATAGCTTACTGTAAGGTCTTCAATCATGATTTCTTGACCAACATTTTCTTCTTGCAGCCAAAGCTCACAATAAGCACGAGCAAATATATTAATTACCCGGTGCCTGTAAATTTGATGAAATTTTGAGTTAAAAAATAGTAATGAATAATTTCATATACATATAGGTTCAACTATTTCAATTCAATTTTTAGACAAGAAAATGATTATAAGCTTAAAGATAAAGCTAATAAAATTATGTTTCAAAGCATAAATTCTTCACTTATTTAAAAAAAAAAAAAAATAGACATTGATTATTAAATGTTTTAGATTCATAATATAATAAATAATAGTAACAACTGAACAATATTTAAAATGACATTTTTGAAATTATTGTTTTTACCTTGGAAGTGTATATAAAGGTTGAGTTCTAAGGCAAGCAATAGCAGCCCGTTTTCTAGCTGCTGAAAGAACTCTTTTCCATCCGGATTGGTGAGGTGGAGGTTTATTTGCATGCTGTTAATAGAAAAATTAAAAAAACAAAACAAAAACAAATTATGAAATTAATCAACTTTGAAAACACATAGGTAATTTGTTAGCTGAAATGCAATTTAAAAAAAGACAAAATCAAAAGTCTATAAAATAGAAATCAAAATCAAACATTAATAGTTACAAGCCAGCTAAGTTTATAAACGAAAAAGTGTTTCTTAAATCAGAATGAAATAAAAAATTTAATTATGCAACACTAACTAATATTAATATTTCTTTAAAATATTAAAAAAGCTCTTCTTGGAATTATTAGCAATGACTTAATAACAAAAATAGATCCAACCTAAGAGTAATTAATTAATAATTTTATTAACCTCAATTTTAATTGATAGTAAATGAAATTCAAGCCATGCAAACAACAAGCAGTGAAAAATAATCAAGTTTTTTTCTTTTAATTATAATAAAAAGAAGCAGGAATAAATCAAACTGATTTTATGAATACAAATAAAACTAATAATTTCAAACAGCCATAAAAGAAATTTTCACTAAGACTGTTCACTAAATAGGTATTTCTTATTTTAAAGTGAATAGAATGGACTGTAGACAATTCGTACAATGTAGAAGTGTATTGGATTTATTAAGAATAAATGTTGTTATAGGCTAATTATTTTTTTAGCTTTTAAATCAATTAATTTTTATTTTGCTAGCAATTATAATTGTATTAATTTGAAGTAAGAAAATAGTATGTAACTTTTTCAAAAATTCCAAAGAAATAAGGTCATAAGTATATCGGGCATTGATTTGAGACACTTGCATGAGATTCTGCAATAACCCTTGTTGAAGAGTGAGGGTTGTCCGGGACCAATGCTTGAATTGAGTCATCATCAACAGTTAAAGGACGACCCGAGCGCTTTGTGTCTTCCAAGTCAAAATTTCCAGTTCTGAACCGAACAAACCACTTACGGAAGGTGCTTTCTCCTAAGGCATCATCGCAATACACACTGAAAATTTTGTTAGCTGTCTGTGCAGCGGATTTTCCTTTTCGGAAATAAAAAAACATTACATGATGAAAATGAATTTTTTTCTCTTCCATTTTGAGCAAGCAAAATACCACTTAAAGATAAGGAAACTCAGTTGAAACTGATGCATAAAAGCACCTTTATTAATCCTGTTTTAGAATATGTAAACATTATTAACCAAGTAAACATGATTTTATAAAACAGAGAGGATTAAATTGAAATATTGAAAAACGCTACGAACTTATTTTACAGTCCAATAACAATTCAAAAATACTTTATAATATTATAATACTTGTTACTTGTATAATGTCTAGTTATTATAATTGGTCTTAAAATTTAATGTTCAATAACTTATAAAATGTTTTAGCCAGTGTGTTTACTGTTTGTAAAGAATTATAGAAAATAAATTAGTAGGGGTGAATGGGTTTGGTTGGAACACTTCATTCACTTGAGAGCCTGTGTGACCCACATTATTACTTGAATTTTTTCTTTTTAAATCATTATTGTTCATAGACATTTTAATTTATATACTCAAAATTTTGAGCACCTTAAAAAGTCATTGTAAAAATTTTTATTCTTTCCCGAAACCTTTATTTTGTCTTATATATCCAAAGTTGGATACATTGGACACATGGAGGGATACTTTGGACACTACATGAATTTCTGATTTTAGAACTGAAATCATGAAAATGATTCGTTTGAGTAATACAAGTTAAATTGAGTGATTTGGTAAAAACCTTACCTGTAGTAATAATTATAAATGATTACATAATGTATGTAATAAGAAACATAAATTCATGTCATAACACATAAATTAATTTTATTTTGAGCAAAGATAGTCATATTTTTATAGAAAGACACTTTACAAAATAACTACTGGTTGTACTGACTCTTCAATTACAAATGAAAAAAAAAATTAAATGAACAGAGTTGGTCTGGTTATAAACTTTTATAAAAAAGTTTATGACTATGGAGCATTAGGTAACTCTTTTATAGAAAAAAATATCTATCTCATTAGGAAGGTAAAATGCAGGCTCTCCAGTTTCTTAGGATCATCAGAATAAAGCAAAATAAATTAACAGTAGGTTCTCAAACCATTTATTGCTGTCATTAGAATGTGATTAAAGTTGTAGATCATGTAATTGTATGGAACGAATGGTATGTTTTCTTCCAACAGTGCAAATATGTAAGAATGGGGTTTAGGGGATGAATTTCAAACTCTTTCCTAGACACAACTTTTTTTAAATAGAAACCACAACTGAAATCTTTGTTTGCATAACAAGAAAATAACATCAAAATCCAATTTGTTATGTTAGGTAGGGAGGGGGGAGGATTTATTTACAGTGAACAATCTAATCTCATGGTGGGGGTCAAGTTTTTCAGTTTGTGAGACCGCCACTCAATGAAGAAAGTTGAAGCTCCAAACCGGATTCGAATTGGTACCACCCACAAATCTCAGATTGGTAAGACCTGCGCCTAACAACCAGAACTATGGATGGCCCTCACAGAGGGAACAAAAGGCAACACTGCTACTAACTATTCCATAAGGAATGACAATCTAATCTTCTTTAGAACTAAAAACATCAGTGTCCAGTACACCCCACTGTTTCACTGAGCCACCCTCTCTCATAGTAATTAGGGTAGCAGAGAAGCATTCTAAATTTACTGTTATTCCTAACTGATGACATAGTGTAACCTTATGATATAATTTTTTCTGGGATTTAGAAAGTATCAGTATATAGAAAAGTAAAAAAAGGTTTCATATTTATATATTTACATTAAAAATTATATTATTTTTAAAAACAATCAATATGAAGTCATACTATGAGGTATTATAGATGAAAAATTATGTTTCAATTTTACAAATGCTCTAAAAGAAGATGGAAAAATTTAGTGTCCAAATTACATACAACTGACTAATAATGAGATATGACACACTGACTCAATAATTCATCAAAGGAAACTTCATTGAAGAAACTGTTAAACTTCCTAACAGTAAATAAAATGATCACTTACAACAACAACCATTTTATTATTGATGATAAAGAAAGAACAAAAAATTAAGCAATTTTTGATGCTTCTTCTTGTTTACTATTTCTTAATTTACTCTATTTTAGTGATAATTTAGTTTTTAATCTTAAAAATATTTTGTCCAAATTCAGATTTCATTAAATATAGAAGGCATTCCTGAAATATCAATTGAGCAAAAAGATAAAAATTGCCTTCGGTTTTGAGTTTTCAGTATGTACTAAGTCACAATTATTGATAAAACATTTTTTTACATATTTTGCATTAATATTTCAATTTGCTAACATTGTAAAAAAGTGAATCAGAACCAAGGACACAATGGATGAGCTGCAAGATGGCCTAGCAACACTTATTTCTGAGGATTCATTATTAGAACTGTTTTATTGTTTATCTTTCCTGGTGTTTCAACAATTAGTTCAAAGATTTTAACAAGTAAATATATTATAAAATTCCTCCAAAAGGTTATTTATATGCCCTTTTAAGCAACCTGGAATCTCCCTTTGCCCTAAGTTGGGGTTGGGATGGTCCACACATGAATCAATTTTTGTCTAAATGTTTCTCTGACTTGTACATTATGGAAGCCAATGGTTTGTAGAAAATATTCAAGTCATAGGTTTTAATATTCAGAGAAAGTTTCATAAGATAATTGGCTTGCTCAATACCTCAATGTATATTCTGTTTGAATGGTGCAAAAATGGTTTAAATACCAATTTTCAGCAGGTTAGCTTATTTGTATATTAAATTAATTACTTTTTAAAAGGATGGGGCTAGTCAATAAAAGAAAAGTAAGAAAAAAATAGGATAAAAAATAAAAACAATAATCACTGTTAATTCCCAAAATCAAATACAGTTTAGAACACAGCATTACAAAAAAAAGTAAATAAATAAAAATACAGAAAACCAAAACATAAAAGCAGACCTTGGTAAGGCATGTAGTGATAGTTGCCGGAAACAAGCTATGACAGCACGCTTTCTCTGTGTGGAAACAACAGATCTGTATTGTGTCTTGCTCTGTAGTTGTGGATGATCGATCTAGTGAAACATATAAAGCAGCTAAAGCTCTATCAATAAAAAATAAAAATATTAATATATTTACAGTCTTTGTGCTTCTAAAACTTTAAACAGGGATATAACAGTACTAAAAGTTGAAATAAACAAGTGGAAATTTAAAATGAAAAGAAGAAAGCTGTACTAATTTAAGAGCAAAAACACGATTCATAGAGAAAATGAATGCTCAAGAAAGAAATCTCACTAAATTAATGATCAAAACTACAGCAGAACCATATTCAAAAGTTTAGCAAATAAAAAAATTAGTTGAATCATAAAAAGAAATGATAATTACAAATTCTTACCATATGAAGCCCAAAAAGAACTTTTGCCATAGCCACGATCCTATCAACTACTTCATCAATTTGCTGTGGTTTTTCAGAGCTTATATCTTTTTTATTTCCTAGTTTTGAGTACAAATAATGCTGCCATGACATCTCGTCCCCAGGATCTATCTTATCAGGAAGAGTTAACTGGATTTTGGCAAAATCGACTATTTCATATTCTGGCATTTTCTATAAATCAATGAAATGGTTAACAAGACTGATCAAAATCCAATCCATCAAAATATTCAATCAAATAAATTTACCTTTAAATATCTGTCTTTACAATGCTGAACTAACTCTTGTTCTCTCCCAGCGAATAGATTGAGACCAACAGGTAATAAACGTTTTAAGCAAGCAACCATTAAACTGGCTTGAATTTCTTTATTCTTATCTCTTTTTTTGTCACGGTGCTTCTTTTTTTTCTACATAATATAATCAAAGGCATAAAAGTAAAAAATGACTATGTAAAATAAGATTTAACAGAATATTACAATACTGTAGTATTACCTTTCCACCTCCAGCAGGAGCTGTTCCATCCAAAACAACTGCAGATCTCCTAGTTGCAGTGGGCATAATGAGAGCCATATTGTCTATTTCGTTGGCAGATATAAAATTTTGTTCTTCTTTTAGAAAATACTGTGATTTAGACCAAATATTAAATATATCGGCAACATGAGTATACAAGTATTCAGCTTCCGGAATATTATTACGCAACCAGTGATTTCTTTGCAAATCTACATATTTAATGAGTAGTGGATAAAAAGAATAAATATCTCTAACAATAAGATGCCAGCCCTCCTGAATTTCTGCTTCAACCTAGAAATTTATTGGATAAGTTAACTTTTCAACTATTGAAAGCTATTTTAAATTTATCTTTTCAAAAAAAATCTTTAAATTACAAAAAAAAAATTCTTTAATCCATATAGGAGAAAGTTTCATACAATACTTCAGATTAGGGTTATTTGAAATTAATTATAGCATTACTAACTTTTTTTTTGTGAGTTACTCAATATATGATAGTATAAGAGAAGATAGTCAGGGGGTGTGATCAGCAAAAAAAAACACAAATAAACAAACTAATTATTTATTTGTGCCGACGTTTCGACCTAACTTTCAGGTCTTCATTAGGGAGTTATAGTTAGAGATTCCTATAAACTCACTATATAATCACAGTTTAGCAGGAATCTCTGGCTATAACTCCCTGATGGAGACCTGAAAATTAGGTCGAAACGTCAGCACAAATAAATAATTCGTTTGTTTATTTGTGTTTTTTTCTGCTGACTGCAACCCCCGACCATCTTCTCCTCTTATATATCTAAGGTCAACTATCTTCACCTCATTATAATAGTATAATTGAGTCAAGAAGGCTGTGGAAGTGAGAGTGGTAAGCGAAGGACCTATAAGTTGGGAAAGGATGCTCTTAATTTGGTGTGAAAGAAAATGGTGAGCTTAGAAAAGTACACTCTTAGCTTGGCATTGGAACATACTGTATTAGAGTGTGTCATTTATTATTTTTTATATTTGTGAAAGAGGAAATAGAGCAGACAGCCAAGTGTTTGTTTCAATCCCTGGTATAACAGACATTGAAAAAGATATTAATTGTTAACAGTTTTAAAGATTGCAAAAGCAGGGTTGCCATTTTCCACCCTACAAGTCCTTGGTCTCACTTTTACACTTACTCCCACAGCCTTCTTGACTCACTTAAACTATCCTATATTGAGTAATCCACTACATCTTCTTTTAGTTAATAAATGATGATGTAGAATGATAATAAGTGAATAATTAAATGAATAATACCTGAGAAGTATCTTCAGTTGAAGATTTCAAAAACCCTCGAAGAGATTCTTCACGATGAAACATATTATCTATCCTCTTCTTAACAACTTGTGTTAATGGAAGAAATGGATCTTTCAACAGTTCTTCAGAAGAATTTATGATGATCTGCTGTGTGTAAGCTATTTAAAAGTACAGGATTATACTCATTATATTAAGCATAAAATATAATAATGAGAAGATTGTTGACCATGGATAATATATAAGGAGAAGATGGCTGAGGGAGTGGTCAGAGAATAACACAAATAAATAAAAAACTTATTTATTAGTGCCAACATTTCAGCAAGAATTTCTAGCCTTCATCAGGGCTAAGAACAAAAAACAAGATAACAACCAATGAATAAAAGGATATCAAGAATGATTAGAAAATAATTAAATTATGGATACATAAATAGTGTTGACAAACATGAATAGTTTAAGTATTACAAGAGATAGAGGCTATATGAGAGGAGTAATATTAAAATTAAATAGTAGGAAAGAACAGATAGTAAAATAATGAAGTACATACGAAAATCTAGTGAGTAAAGATATGTACAAAAAAAAAATTATATAATGCAAAAAGAAACAAAGAAATATGAATATTTTAATTTAATATAATAATTTAAATTAAAGTTATGGAAAAAAAGAGAAAGAAAATATATATAATTAATGAAATATGTAAGTAAAATAGTAGAAAAAAGGAACCACAGAGAAGAAAACTTAATCAACGAACCTGCTTGGATGAAGTGGAGAGTCCAAGTGGGGTGGCACGTATGGTGGCATTTAGAGTTAAAAAAGTATATTAGAAGAAATTACAAAGTTACCAGAAGGTCAAGAATACATTACAAATTACTTGGAAGGGTAAAAATAAGAAATTTAAAAAAGATTTGAAAAATGAAACATATAAAAAGTGACGACAAATAATTTAAAAAATATAAAAGAACATAATACATATAGGGAAAAAAATTGACATTAATACTGTTTTAATAAATTAAATATTTAGGAATATGTTAACGATATGTTCTGCTGGTCTGTTTTTAAACTGACGGAAGAAGGTTCTAGTTGGATATAAAAGCTTTCTGAGATAAGCCTTTAGTCCTGATTTTGAACTGGACTATTCATTGGTTGTTATCTTGTTTTTTGTTCTTAGTTCTGATGAAGCCTAGAAATTCGGGCTGAAATGTTGGCACTAATAAATACATTTTTTACTTATTTGTGTTATTCTCTGACTACACCCCCAACCATCTTCTCCTCATATACAAAATATAATATGGTACTTAAGTAAAATGGTAAGACAATAAAATTACTATATGTGTAAAATCATTTTACCAGCAATTCTAGTCATCCAAGGAGCATTTTCATTTCCAATATTATTTTTGATCAATTTCAAGACATTTTTCAGGAGTTGATTCATATGATCACTAGTAACCATTGTTACATAATTTCTGGAATAACAAAACAATAATTATTTAAAATAAAAAAGGTTGAATTTATTTTAATGGAAAATCAAAAGTAGAAAAGACATTACACTATTTTCCCAGGTAGATATTACAATGAACTAAAATTACATTGATGATTTTCAGATAAACAATCACTGTTTCGATCTCATACAACCTATCATAAATCATTTGATTTAATAATTAAACTAATTCAATTTAACAAAATTTTAAGGAAATGAAAAAAATCAACATATCTTTCTCACAATTGGGTTCCTAGCAAGAAAACGTCATATTTCAAATTCTTTTATCATCTTTTTCAATCATTTTCTATTATCAAATTACATTCTTAATGAATTATTTACTACCACTAATGCCTATGGTACCTGAACATTGGATTAAACTCTCAGGGTATCTTATTTAATATGATTATACTTTAATTGACACAATTAAAAAAATAACTTAGTTAATAATAATGTTACTCTCTTTATTAACAAATGTTTCTCTCAATTATACTAGATAATTAATGGCAGCTATTTACCAGTTTATATACAGGGGAAGGATACTTTCCCAGGAAATTGGAATAAGAAAAACCACATAACAGAAAGAAGTTATTGAATAGCTGCATAGGCGTATGTAATGAAGTTATTAAGCTTTTTTTAAGAAAACACAATTAAAATTATTTAAAAAACTGTTACTTATGGAATGGGCTGATATTTTCTTGAATAATAAGCTATTTGACAAATTTAAATGATAATATACTAAAGATTAAAAACCAATATTACGATTTTTTTCTTTATGAATATATATATAATAAATTTAAGCAAATGTAAATCATACAAAACAAAAAAACTTAACCTATTAGTGCTTTCCTCAAATTTTATGTAGTTCTATAAAAATATTAAAGAACTAACCCTGCTGTGAGACTGACGTTATCAGGACCTTGACTCCACCAACCTGGCAAATAAGCACAAAGCAGAGGCAAAACCACGTCAATAACATGTGGTGCAGAAGTATGACTCTTTTCAGATTCAATGAACTGATCAACTTCAGAAAGGATCGCATCTAAAGTAGGCATAGTGTTTTCCATTCTAGCTAGAATATCTAATAATAACAAAAACAAGAAAAACAATAATCACAACGGGGTCTTATGAGTAAATACAAATCATTCGTATAATTAATAAAACTTTGATACTTACCCTGAGCTTCAAGAGAATGGTCGGCAATCCTATTGACCAATGAAAATTGATTATGTTTATTTAGATGAGGTTCAAGATATGCGACTGGAAATGTTGAAGAAAAGGCCCCAAGGCAAGCACCAATGGCGGGTCTATGTCTCTCAATTTCTGTTCTTAAATATTTTCTGGAAAAAGAAATGTTGAATGCTTAAATTTGCATTTTTTTTAAAAAAACACTTATCTTTTACAATATTTATATTTCACATAAAATTTGTAATGCTACGTTACTGAAGATACATAAATATTCAGAAAAGAAAAAACTTTATAGCTTCACTGCATAGTTGTTATAAATACCACATTTAGCATATTTTTATCAAGGTTTATTTACCTGTCATGAGTTAAAGTTGGATCGATTCCTAAAGTATATAAGCTACCCAACATTCTATAGGAGGCAACTTGAATTTCATCAACTAAAAGCAAAATGTCAATAAAAATTTAAATTATGGATTAATTAATCAAAACCATCATAAATCTAAATAAAAACCAATGGCTCAAATAATGAACTTACGTAACAAATCACTACCATAGTCACATACAGCCAGATGATCAAACATAGAAGTGAGTACAGGTAGTACAACATCATTTATATAAAACAATGAAGTAGATGTTTTAAGATGTGTGCCTCTTAGGTGACTGTAACGACCCTAAAAGTGAAATACTTAACTGAAAATTAACATTTTATAGATGAGCAATATTTTTTAGGGACTGTTAATGAGTGTAACTATAATATTTTTTAGATTGATAACGAATGAAGCAGTGATAAAAATGGTGTAAGTTGCATTAAGAATTAGTTATGCATTAATTAATGAATCAGTTCGTTGTAATTCTAACTTTTATTAATATAATATAGTTGCAGCATTAGCTCACTTCATGTAGAATCTACATTGAAACTCAGACTGACTCCATCTTCACTTTATATAAATGGAAGCTTGCTGCATATAATATTTCAGCTCCTGATTTTTTTCCATTTAGAATTCTGGAAGAGTAGCTAAAATTGAAATGAAGACTCAACAGGTTTTAAATGGCCTCACTGTTACAACAATGTTCATGAGAGGAACATGTAAAATTTTAAATGTATATCACGGGTGACAGAGTGGACAATATTTTAGCTCAGTTTAAATCACTCTAGTAAAAACAAAAGATCATGATAAAGTTATTGAAAAATTTGATGGCTGTTCAAAAGCCTATGTCATTTTTGAATGAGATAAGTTTAATTGCAAGGCTCAGTCTTTAGAAGAACCAATTATTGAATTGATTATTGTTTATGATTAATCTTAACAATCTAGCTGAAACATGTTCTTATGAGTATTTAATAGGAAAACTGGATGGGATAGAGAGAAATGCACCATAAGATGGAGAGAAATGGTTGATCTGAAATGCACTGAATCTATTAAATCTGTAACCATGATATTGGTTATTAATTTTAAAGTGAGATTTTTGATATTAAGAAGCCAGTTCTTTCAATTATTTGGAAGTGAAAAGATTTATTTTTTCTTGATTGAATTATGGTTGAAAACCAATGTTGGGTACATAAATATATCCACCTTAACTGAAGGTTTCTATAGAACCTTTGAAAGACAGCATTATTAGATTTTAGCACAGAAAAGGCATAATACCCATTTCTACCTTGATGTGTAGATATATCACTGTATAATAAAATATCATCAACTTCAGATGCAAGTATTTCAATGTGTTTTGTTAAGCAAGAAGTAGTTCTTGTAATCCCTAAGGAGCAAATGTTTCACCACATTAATCCTAAACCACTTTTTAGCATATGGAACATAAAGTTATATACATACATGTTTTGATTGCAACAGTCTAATGATGAGATAAGTTTGGGGGAAGGAAGAGCTTTTCCATCGTCAAAAGGAAAGGAATAAAATGTTGAGTTGGTCACAAATTATTCTGCACCATCATTCATTGAGGTAAAGGTGATTCATTCTCAATATTTAAGCAACTGATAAGAGTCTCATTGGTCAAGCATTGTTATTTAAAATTAAAAAAAAATTGTACGATATGATATTTAAAATGAATTATAACACTTTTTCTTCCATTGCCTCAAATGATAAAATTGATTAAATTTACACATAAAATGATGTTTATTTTAATAGTGTAGATAATACAATAAATAAAACAAAAGTTTCATTGATAAAGAGAAGTTCAGAGAAATACAATGAAATTATCTGGATGATAATGAAAAAATAATTTTACATCACATTATTTAGAAACAAGTTCAAAATATTTAAAATATTCTTGTAAATAATTAAAAGCATTTTTCACCTTAGTGAGTTTTCTCACCTAATTATTAGTTTTAATAGACAGAAAATTAATGAATGAATAATATCATCATTTATATCTTCATAATAGGCAGGGATGAAACTAAAATTACTCTATAACTACATGGAAATAATATACCTCTTGCAAGCACTGAATGGTTTGTCCTAAATCATCAGCTGTGTTATTGAAAAATGTGAGCATCGAAGTTCGTATAAATTCAGGGCAATTTTTCACCAATGACCTATATAATTAATAAATGAAATTAAAAATATAGTAAAATTTTATGAAGAGTTAAAAAAATATTGAAGTTGGCATACTTGGCATCAATAGCTTTGACTAGTACTTGCAGACAACGGACAGTAATTCGAACATCTGCACCAAAAGCAGCAAGCTTTGTTCGAATTAAATTTGCAAGCTTACAGAACAAACTGAAACAATTAATAATTACTTTTAATATGATGAGATTATTAATTTAGAAATTATGATGCAATCATTTTTTCTATTTTAATATGAGACACTTAGTTGAACCTTTGACTAAGTTCATTTTCCAAAGTTTTAGGAACAGATGTTTTTATAACTTTTTTCTTGTAAAATTCTTTCATTCTCTAGACTTTGTTTTGGAAATAGAATACAACTTTTTTTAATCAATGTATGCAATAGAAAAGGAAGTAGTAGTATATATTTTTTATTATTGCTTCCTCACAAAAAAGAAAAGGAAACTTTGTATTCCTGCAGGTAATGAAAAAAATTATGTCGTCAGAAAAGCATATAAACTCATAAAAATAATCTCATTTTTAACGAAAATGAACTAAATTACTCTGTCAACTAAATTTCTCCCACAAGCAATTTTTTTCTGTTTATGTGAGGTAGTTTAATTACAAAGTCTAGTAGTATTTACTGTAAAAGTAATGGTGGGAACAGTGTGACTGTCAAAATCCTTTAACTAATTTTTTTTAATGATTGTTAGCCTTTGTATTTTATTCATTAGAATTAATTGGAAATATTTTATAATCATTTTTCACACTATTTCTTGACATTAAATTTCATTTTAGTTCATGGTGAGTCAAATTAAATTGACCTCACTTAAATTGAGATTGAAACCTCTTACAGTTCTTCACTACTGCATTTAACTCTAGTATTTTCAATCGAAAGACATATTTTCAGTGAAAAATTCTCATACAAAATATAATTTAAAAAACAAATTGATATAAGCTATTTTTCTAATGTGATTACTCCTGTAGCATAATTTGTCAAATTTTTTTTAGGATTTGCACACAAGTGTGAAAAATCAAACTAACATAAAAGGCTAAACCGTTTTAATATATAATTTCCTCTATCAGACATCATAATTTTAACATCGTCAAATTATGAAGATGGCTGTCTGGCCAAAGAGGGTCAAATCTCTGTCATGATGATACCAAAAATATCTCAATTGTGATGATGAATTCTTACAGGAAATTTAATTATGAAATGATTTTGTTCTTTAAATTTTTCAGTTTTATGCAATTGTCAAAAATAGTTTGTAGTAAACATTATCAGTTAGTAAAAGTAAGATATTCGATGATAACAAGTAAACTAATCTAAAAAGAAAAAGTAATAAAAACAATGTACTGTACCTTGCAACCATTTCTTTTTCCTTTAGAGAGGCTGCTCCGACATTATTAGAAGCTGTTGCTATAGCTATGAAATAATTTCTATGAGTGCTGAAATACTTCTCAACCAATAGCAATACCACCTTAAAAATAACACATTAATTATTAAAGATAATTAGAATTTCCTTAAAAACTGAAAACATAGTTAACAATATAAAAGTAAAAATGCTCTCATGGCCACTTGACAGTTTAGAAGAGTGTGGAATCGCAGGGTATGTAACAAATATAAATGAACCATTGTGATGGTTATAATGAGTGCATAAAAGTAGTTTGGCTTGATAATGAATGAAGATTATTTACAAAGAGTCCTAAATGAATCAGCTCAAACAAGGCTTTCAAAGCCATGAGCATGATCTAATCATAAAATGCTAGAGGTAATAGTTGTAACTTAACTTTAATAGTTTTACCAATCGCTATAGCTCTTTAATTATGATATGATACTTAGGTTTGAGGCATGGCAAAAACTTTAAGGTTTACAGTTAACATCTACCTTAAAGTTATATCATTTATCCTCATTAAAGCATTATGAAGGTTAAATGCATTTAAAATATTGAAATGCATTTATACTGGAGACTCAGTGTAATTACTATTACTATTACCAGATGTATCAGTTCTAAACTTTTGAGTCCATTAAGCAATATTATTAGTATAAATATTACAAAAATAAACATACTTTGGAAAAGAATTTTATGTCTCTGGAACATGTTTTAAAACTGGAGCGTCTACTGAATGTACCAGAAGGCTTTAATAGTTTCATATTAATAGATGCTTTATCAGTATATTGTATAAGTTTCTCAAGTAGACTGTAAGCAAATCTGGACTCTCCTGTGGCGGCAGCTGCAGCAGCCTGTTGGTCATCAGCACTTCCTCGAGTAGGCCTAAGAGAAAGTAGCTTTTGAAACAACATTTAATAATGAAACATATTTCAATAATATTCATGAGTTTAAGATAACTACAATATATTTAGGCTTAATTGCTAATATAACATTGAGTAATGTTAAAGAATTCACCCTGAATGGGTTTTGTTATATCAAACTTTGTCATATTCTAATCCAGTAGTTCCATTTGGATTTATATATTTCATTTTGATATCAATATCTTAGTAAACATGAAATGCAAGAAAATATTTTCATGAGAAACAGGATGTATTGTTTAAGGTTATAGAAGCTTATAATCTACCTTAAAAACAAAGTAATCCTTCTATTTAGAAGTCTACGGTGATTCTCTAACAACAAGCAATTTAACATGAGCACTTCCTTCAATTCTCATTGCTATGGCTGTCCCAGAGTAACATTTTTTATAATCAAATACATTTTAACTTTATTTTTATACATATCTCGGAAAAAAATTATACTATATTCAGGTCTGAATTGAAAACTTTCAAAAATTATTTCAATTAATTATTTATTACATTAGAACAGGCTATAGGGTAAAAAAACATCTTTATCATGGGTAAAGAAAATCACAAAATGAAATTAGGAATTTTAATGACTTCTGGGATTGTGAAGTGTTGTGGCAACCCTGAAGTTCTAAATATGACGTTGAACACTACATTTACCCGAATTCCTTTTTCAGAAACCAATGAGAATGGAAAAATAGCAGGTTAGTAAATTACTAAATGGTAAGGTAATAAGGAGTAAATGTATACTAGAATATGTAAAGTTTGACTCTGAATGATTGCAAAACCTTTATTTTTGGAGCTAAATTTTCCAAAAAAAATTTTCAAATTGGATTTAGCTCCTGTTACATCTTCATGCCTGAAATTGTAATCCTGGGTAGAAGCTTAAAAACTGTAATCGTTAATAGTTATTGGGTGGTTCTTAGGGTCACAATATGCACCCTGACAGAACCTGTTCTTTTCAATAATGTGTTGGTATTAAGTAAAAAATATGTTAGACAATTACCTTTGTGGTAAATGAATTGAACTTAAAGTAAACAAACAAGAAACAATATATATAAAATATAGTAATAATCATAGAGAGCCATTTAAGTGGAACTCTATCCTCTATCTTCATTACCCATTAGATTTTATGTTTACTTAGTTTCTATTTAATATATAAAACATAAAGATTAAATTTGTTTTTAATCATTCAAAAGTGGCCAATCTTGACCATAAGAGGTAAATAAGTTGGTAGTCAAATTTACTGAAGGCTATCTTTAATGTTGAATCTAATACAACTAATATTCTAGGGTTAAGTAAAATAGACAGTGTATATCATAAATGGATACCTGTGGAGTTTGTATCCTTGATATTGTAAATATTTCAAAAATTCTTGAGATCTTTCTCTATCTTTCCTCTTTTCTTTGTCTGTTAAAAGATCATATGGAACAAGCTGTGGGTGTATACCACCACCTGCAAGAAACAATAAAACAACAAATAATATAATTGCTGTTTTTATTGAGTTAACATGAGTGATAAAAACGAAATGCAAACAGAGTGCTAAACTACATATGTTAAAGGAAAAATACATTCAAACATCTCTGCTCTGGAGGAGAGCACAAAAAATAAAACTACATATGTACATAATAGATTTTTTTCTCTCAAGATGATGAGACTCCTTAACTTTTGTAGGATGGGCAAGTCTAGAACTACTATAATTATATAAATCTAACCTTAATCTATTCTCAAAATTTCTTTTTTGATTGCAATTGAGAGTTGTGTGATAAAGAATCCTGATAGACTTTTTTTTAATTTCAATTGGTAAAATTCCAATTGATTATATCTGGATTTTATGTGTGACACAATGATATTTTAAGAGATAGGTCTTTAATTTGGAAACATGATAAACATTAGACATTTGGTTGGTATATTGTGCCAACAATCCTTATAATTAAGATAATTCTGTAGTGGAATTTAGGGAGGGTTTTATAAAGAAAGACAGTGAGAGTGTGTTCTCACCAATAGATGCCATGATAGACTGTTGTAGCACCAAGGGACGCGTAGCTATCCCATGCTAGAGCAGTGCCATCATTTACCATTTTATTTTACAAACAAAATCATAAAATCTATTTTCACAATACATTTGGTTCAATAGAAGGTTTAACAATACTTGATGCATCACTAAATCCTCTTGAGTTTCTTCTTCTTCTTGCTATGAGTATATTTTTTACTTTCTTTTTTCTTTAGTTTTTTCATTTGTTACTTTTATTTTCATCAACACTTCACCACTATCACCATCAGGACCTGAATCACAATTTAACTCATACTTAAATGATTTTGTAATATCTTCATGTTCAATATCAGCTACTAGTTTAGGTGCCTCGGGTTCACAACCAGATCCTTCGTCATTTAATGTTTGTTGTTGATTAGATGTCACTTGTTCTTTTATGTAGGATGTTATTAATGTAGGAACTATGTCTTCGAAATGTTCATCATTCTCTTTGATGCTTCCTTTCTGGGAAAGAATGACTTCATTTTCCTTTTCAGTTTTAATTTTAATTTTGCCTTGATGAATTTTATTGGTACTCCTTCCATCTTTCTTTGTCTCTTTGGTTCCTTCCTCCTATAGATACTTATTATCCCTGGTGATTGCGCACAAGGCAAATTATCTTAGTTGAGGCTTTCTTGTCTCCAAAAATCCATTTCTCCTGCATCATCTATTATTTTCTTTGTTAAACCAGCATTCCTTTTTTATGTGACTTGGTTTTTTACAAATAAAACAGGCTTTTAGACAGAAGTTTGACCTATTATGATATGTTTTTGATGTTTGCTCATTCCTATGAAGGTTATTCCTTCTTTCAAATGACAAAAGCATTTGCCTTACCTCACAAAATTTAATATTCCTACGAACCAAAATAGCGAAGACAACAAGATTACAATAGGGTGGTAAGCCTTCAATGATATATCTAACTAATTCTATGTCTGTTAGGGATTTACTCAGTTGAGCTATCTCCTGAACAAAACATTGAAACCTCATAAGATATTCATCCAATGTTTCACCACTGTTTTTCCTGATTTTGGCAAGGTCAAACATCAAATCCATCACTTTTTCTTCTGGAAACGCCCTAAAACCTTTCTCTTAATTTTTCCTAAACCCCTTTCACACTTTTTTCACATCTAAGCAACAGCAATACATCATCACTGACTGTTAGAGTAATAATAGAGAGTACCTGCTTGTTTTTTCTTTTCCAAGCTGCATCTTTTTCAGTCGGCGGATCTTTTTCAATAATTTCTTTGTATAGGTCCTTTGCTTCTAAATATGCTTCAATTTTCATAGACCAGATCCTGTAATTTTTCTGCAGCAAGCCTTTCGATGTTGAATAATGTGGCGTCCATGTCTTTGTGTTTTGATTTCGGCAGTTAGTCCTAAACAAAATCACAAAGCTTACGTATCTGTCAATATACGTAAATTTCTCTCGTCACTTAACCCTTTACGCACTAAACCACGCTCTACTACCTAATTGTTGTAGGATTTGGGAGGGTTTTATAAAGAAAGACAACGCGAGTGTGTTCTTACCAATAGACGCCATGGCAGACTGTTCTAGCCCCAAGGGATGCATAGCTGTCCCATGCTAGAGCAGAGCCGCCATCTACTGTTTTATTTTACAAACAAAATAATAAAACCTATTTTCTACAACAAATTCAAACATTTTTTTTTTAAATACAAACAGTATCTATCTTGTAATAGCTAATGATATTAATGACATCTAAAGGTTACTTACCACAAGAAACAAGTTCTTCTTTCTTCTTTTTAGCCCAAATATCATGCGAATTTTCAGCTAATCTCTCTGCCATGTTCTGCATTTCTCTACTTAAGGTTAAATTAGTCATATCAATCGGATTTGGATGATAATTAAATGGTGTTGAACCATCAGACTGAAACAAGGCATGAATAGCAATATTTATATACTAATAAGTAGATAAAATAAACTAATGATAAAGCTAAGGATATGGCTGGACATTTATAATCAAAATTTGTTATATTTCAATAAAATAAATAAAATGTAATTTTTTTTATTATTTTGTTTCAAGGTTATAGGTTAAAGTTTAAAGATGTTCCTAAAAACCTTTTATGGCTCTAAATAACATCAAAATTAAGTTTTGACTGAATCATTTCAACTTTCAATCACAATTAGATATATATTCAGGTTTATGATCTTATGCCATTTTATTTAAAGACAATGGAAGACAGGTTGAAATTGTTTAAAACCTTAACTGTAATTGTAAAAAAAGTTACAATAAAGTCAGTATAGCCATTTTCTTATAAAAAAAAACAAAAACAACAAAACCAAACAAAAAAGTATATGTGTTATCTTATTCATAAGATTTTACAACATACTGTATTTGCTTTAGAAGATCTCCTCACCGATGATCCTCTGTTATTAGAAGGAATATCAACTTCAGTATGCTCTACATTCCATCCTATAGCTAACAAAGCCTTTAATGATTCTCTAACGGGTTCTTTATATCTTTCCTTTTCCTGTGACAAAATTATTTATAAGAAAAAGTAAATATGAATAATTTTACAGACTAGTTTTTAAAAAAAACAATTTTAATTCCACCATAACATACATAGTCATTAAGTAATGAATAAGGTTTTAAACGAGGATGTGTTTTAGAGCTGTCAGACCACTGCTCACCATATACCCAACCATTTTCCATTTTTCGACTTGCCCATGCATCGTGATAATGTTCAGAAAATTTTTGAACGATTGTGTTTAAATCATTGTTTAGAGAAACCCTAAAATCAGTTATATTTTATTATTACATAGTTTCTATGAATAATTTTTCCATATTTACACTATAAATATAATATATGCCACTCACATAGAAGTATTAATAGGCTGAGGATTATAAGGCCCATCAGTAGGTTCTGAACCCTTGGAACTATACCATTCTTCATCATAATTCTTGGACAGAGAATAATCAGGTGGAAGTGCACATCCAATAGCACTCAGGCAGGGAAGAGCTTTTCCAAATAGTTCAGGATCATAATCCTATTTCATTTTCAATAAAATTATAATTTGTATTACATGATAAAAAAAAATGTATGTAAAGAGTCCAGAGGAAGAATGATTTTAGTCGCAAAAAATTTAAATGGAAAAATAATACAAAATAAAATATTACAATTTGATGGACATTAAAAGTTTTTTTTCAATCCTTAAAAATTGTTATTGATTGAATGCACATTGTTCATTCCCGCAAAAATTAACTGGTCAACTCTTTTGGTAAAAAAAAAAATTATTCTTGACCAAAAGGTGAAAAAAATCATACATAGATTACTTAGAGTATAACATAAGATAATTTGAAACAATGTCACCATTTGATTGTACTTCTGCAATTTCAATGTTTGCAAATATTGGTCTAAAATTATTCTTCCCAAGAATTCCTCATATTATTATACTTAAGTACATTTGGTTACTTGACCAATGAACAGAGATTGTTACATAACAGGTGAAACAATTTTCTAGATAAAAATTATACTTTCATGAATTGTTTAAAGTTCTTTTTTCTTTAATTTTCTAACATTATTTTGAATTGAAAATACAAAAATAACCATTCTTTAAATTAATTATACCAAAAAATATATAAAAAGTACTTCATTTTCTCACATTTACCTAAGTAATTAAAAAATCAACAAATGTTTTTAATTTGGATTTATAATTTAAGAAGGTCTTATTTATCTAGGTCTAATCTTAAATTAAAAGATATAAAGCATTATGATTTTATACCATTTTTGATAAAGAATCAAAAATATTACTGAAGAGCAGCATAGTGAGTCTTTTTTCTTCATCACTAGATCCACCTGCTTGCCCACCCGTAGTTCCATAATATTTTGCACAACGCTCATAATGTAACGTGAGCAACTAAAAAAAAAAAAAATAAATAAAAAATAAAATAAATAAATTAAAACTATAGTAACTAGAAATCGGAAAAATCAAATCTTTTACTTAGGTATTAATCTAAATTAGTACCTAATTTAAATTTTATAACCAAACATACCCTTAATGCAACTGTGGTATATTCAGAAAGTTTTGATACATCAACTGTCAACTTTCGAAGAAGTTTGAGCAGCATACTAGGTTGTAGTTGACTGGGAAAAAACAAATAAAAATCATTAGAATTATAAAATACTAATACAAAATGTTATATTAAAAATATTAAAGATTCAATATAATAAATAAATATGTACCTAGTGAGAGCAACCAAAAAATCAGACACTGCCTCTCGTTGACCTTTTGTTAACATTCGATTTTTGGATAGACGATAAACTGTATGAAGAGTAGCATCTAAAAGACTTGCATAGTTATCAGCACCACTATAAAACTGACCATGCTTTATCAACAGAGGAAGTATGGAATTCCCAATGTAGCGATTCATAGCTAATGCCATTTCAGACTCAGAACCATCAGTCTGAAAAAAAAAAAAAAATTTACACTGAAATTAAGAAAGAACATTCATCAATATAAATGAAATTATTGGAAGTAATTTATACAGTCGATTTTTTCAAATCATGTTAATTACAAATTTATGAAAATTAATTCCATGAATGAAAAATAAAATTCACAATTTTACTCACAGATTTACCAAATACATTACAGAGCCCTACCCTTATGCTGAATAATTTGGTAAACAGTGTTTTATAGTGCTTGAGTAGTGGGTACAACAGTTGTCCGAGACAAGTCTTTGACTCAAGTGTATTAAATTGGCTATAAAAATTCCCATTTTGTTTGGCATATTTAACAGATCTAATCTACCATTACCAGGAAACTGATTAAGAAGAACCCTGCAGCAAAGAATAGTGTAAAGAAGAGCAGGAAGTATCAAGCAATGAACAGGACTTTAGAGGTTTTTAAGATGAAAATCTTTTGTCAGAAGAATAAGAAATTCCCAACAATAATCAAAACTCATCTGATAGAGAAAAGGAAAGACCAAGAACAAAAGATCCAAATGAAGAAAGAAATAAACTAAAAAGATTAACTAAAACCAGAAAGTGCCTGAAAATTTGAAAGATTTTGTTTTGGAAATATTGTTTGGAGATATTATATTGTGAAATATAACAGAAGTTTCAGTTTAACTGTTTTACAAACACTTTTATAATTGTTTAACTGTTTTACAAACACTTTTAATATAAAAGGTCAATAAGAACTTTTATTGAAAGAACCTTTTAATAAAAAGTTGTAATAGGCAGCATGAGCATAAAAAAGATCCTAAACAGCATAAGTGGGATACAGATTATAATAGATTCTGTGGTTTATAGAAATGTATAAGAATAAGGAAATTTACATTCTAATGCATCAAATATACTTTATTAAAATTCAATTTGTAGAAATGTATCTATAAATTCATATAAAATTTATTTGGCAGCATGGTTATTACACATAATTGAGTGCTAAAAGATATTGAGGGGGAAGTGGAGCATTTAAAAATTGAGTGGATTCTGAAAAAGGATGGTTAGTCCAAGTTCAGGAATACAGAACAATTACAATATAAACATTCTATTACAGCTTTATAAAACATAGTTAATACATACTCGATCCAGCATAGTTGCGGCTCTTAAGTCAGGTAAAAATGCTTCCTCAAGTAATCTAAAGAAGAGGTCTTGTTGTTCAATGCCGTATACTCTTTCTAAAAATAAAACAATGCTTTGCTTATGAGACGGTATGAGACCAGATGGTATGTCACTTTTTGGTCTTTCTTCCCCAACAGCTGGATTGGTAAGAGTAAACTTCAAACTCAAGACACCAAATAAATCTTCCAGAGGTACTAAAGATCTTAAAATAGCTCTAGCTCTAAGAGATTCATTCTTTCCCTGTAAAAATAAATAAATAAAATAAAGGTAATTAGATGTAAATAAATTTATTGTTGAAGTAAAAGTACCTGAGCAATCACACTGGCATCAGGAGCACAGCGACCTAAAAGATCAACCAGAGTACAATAGAATGCCAGTATTGCTGCTCCTGTATCGATATAGTCCTCATCTTCATCAGACTCTGGTAGTGGATGCTCAAACTGAAGATGAGCACTACTATCAGGTTCATCCATCATTTTTCTGCGATCAGAAATTCTTTCTGACATCTAAAATAAGTAATAAAAAATTGATTCTTATGGAGTTAAATTTGTAATTCTCTGTCATTAGTATTTGTAATGATCCACCAAACCTTGTTAGCATCAATGATTGCTCTCAGTAATCCTTCACCTTCTCCACGAAGCGCAGGACCAAGGCATTCTGGTCGACGTATAAGAAGCCGTATTACTAAATTTGCATTTTCTTCAACACTCTCACCTACCACAAAATAATTGCAATGAAGAATAAAGTGTTCATTATATATATAATTAAATATGTAATAAATGAATACGCAATACTAGATTATGTACCATTAACCCAAACACAGAAGCGTAAAAAGTCTAAATATCTTTCTCCCTCAACTGGATCCCAACCCAAATCAGGGTAACCCTTTTCAACTAATTCTGAATTTGATTGTAATCCACAGCGTGACAAGTAAACAGCTATCTTCTCTAGATAATGTTCCCTGAAAATCAATAAATAATAAATAAAATAATGTAAAAAATGGGTTAGCAGCCCAATAAGTAAAGTACTAGATATAGATATCAGAAAAATCCTCTATTTAACATGAATATGTCAAGGTTAATGGAGGAAACCTTTTTGTTAGAAAGTTTTTCATTATAAATGTTGAACCCTAAGAACTCCTTTAGACACCTCTATTTCATTTATGAAATAAACATTTTCTTATGGCCAGAATCAGGAAAAAAAAATTAAATTAACAGAAAATTACTTCGAATAATTTTATTTATGATGAAAAGTGGATTAAAAATGGCATACTTGATTAAAATTTTTAGTAAACATTAAAACAAAAAAGGAACTATCTAGTAATATTGGTGGAATTTTTGATATAAGACAAATAAAACTCTCTGGACATGAAAGTAGACAAAGATAAGTCTTCATAATTAGTGATGTCTAAACACTATCGAATTGGTGCAGCAGTGATCATATCATCACTGGCATAGGCTCAATCACCCTTGTGACAGTTATATTACATTCATACCATCGTTGACATGCTTAGACTGCTAGACTTTTTATCTTCCTAGCACAGCTTCAATCGTTTACAACAGGTTATGTTGAGTATCATAGATTTCTCTTGAGCTGGTATTTCTTAAATATATAATTGTTATATTTTAATTTGGCTTTTTGATGAGTATTGGCAGACATTACATAAATTTGTTTTGGTCATTTTTTCTTTGAATCCTATTTAAACTCAGTATAACCAATTCAACTATACTTAACTAATCCAAGTAATACAGTGAAGATACTTTCCAGAACCTTTATTGATGAAAAGTACAATTTTCTTTTAAAACCAACATTTTAGGGTACTCCTTCATCTTCAGGATCTGTTTTTCTACAATTTTAAAATATTATTATTATTTTTTTTTTTTACAACTCCCAATAATGTTATATACTTTTAACTGTTCATCACTTTTCATGCTTATATCGTTTAAAATACCTTCTGCCCTCACCTGTTCTCTATCAGCCATTTTACTTATTCTCGCCTTTACTGTTACTACCTATATAGATTTACTTTACTTTCTCTCTCTCTCTATATATATATAGATAGTTCGACCCATTATTTAATAATAATTCATTTATCCATTAGTTACTCTTTGGTTTATTTAAAAAGATTTTTAATCTTGTCCTCTACCTTATTTATTTAATTTAGAGTAACACTTACACTTTATTAAATATGTCACAAAAAAAAGTTTCAGTTTGGCATTAATATATTTTTAAATCTGCACGCTCTAGTGGCCTTATGGATACTTACTCGTTATGGACCTCTACATCGAGCCAAGTAAGTGTCAGAGATATTTTGATTTTCTTCTCAGCCCTTCCCCCGACTCTTTCTTTAATTCTTACCTTGTTCACTGTTTCTTACATATGGTACTTATTCTGCTCATAACGTCTCATAATTTTAGTGTTACTACTAAAACCATCTGACTTCAGATTCATGCTATTTTTTATTTTAATTCTTCTCACTGTATTATTCCTATTGTTTTCTTCTACACATTTTTAATTGTGCTAATTTTATTATTTTCAAAAAGCAATGTTTGATTTTTCATATATATTATTTTTATTTATTTCCTCTTCATTGATAATATTTTTAGTACTTATTTTTTGGAAAAATTCTTACTATACTTGTATTATAGATCACCTTCTTATAATATTATTTGTAATTCTCTCGTTATGTTTTTGTTTTTCTTTATGGTTGTTATCTCATTTTGTTTTTAACCCAGATGAAAGCCAAAAATTTATGCCAAAACGATAGCACAAATAAAATAACACTTAAAAATATTTATAATTTCTACTGACCGCACTCCCTCGATCATCTTCCTCACATAAATTATACATAAATATAAGAGACATAGGGAACTAACCAGAATTTGTAAATATATATTGTCATAAAAAGTAATATCAATTATTTAAATGCTAATTTAAAAATAATTGTGCAATTATATTTATTAATATTTATCCATTGCTATATTGTTAAAATTGTAGAAAAATATTTCCTGAAGTGTACTCCGAATCATGGGCTTTTAAAAAAGAAAATTGTATTTTATATTAATTAAGTTGTGGAATGTATCTTCATTGAAGCATTCAAATTATTAAATTGGGAATTTCCGATAGTGATAGAAGTATATTATATTCATATTAATGGATTCTACACAACCAATATATAACTTGGACGAGAGCTGTCAGTTAGAACTTGAATGAACTTTATAGCTACACCAAATCAAAAAGTTGTAGTATATGGAAACAATGAAACACACTATGACCATCGGTATTGCAGTGCACTTCCCACACAAATTTTTTGTTATATACTTTTGGTTATTGAGTGGTGTAATTAAATTTTGGAAGTAGATGATACATTGTGAGTTGCAATCTAAAACTTTATTCCCTAATTTGGGTTATTTGTAATCATTGTGTTTTTAAATTAAATAATTTACTAATGTAGCATATTCATAGATGTATTTATACCAAAGTTGTCTTCACTGACCACTTATTTTACCTAGGAATGAACTAATGATGGAAGAAATCACTATCATTCTTGGAATAAATTAGAGAAATAATATTCTATACAGTTAATGGATTTGCAATTTTTTTTACATTACAGTTCTTATTTTATAAGTAAAAAGCTGGAAAAAAACAAACCAATTCATTAAATTTTTGTTTACCTAAGAGCTAAAGCAAGTTCTGTATTTTCCATAAGAGAGGAATAAGCAACATCAAGAGGAGTACTCCCTCTTAGTGAAGGCCTTGAAAGTAAAATGTTACTATTTTCTAACAAAAATGTTAGATGGTCAAACATTGCTTTCTGATTTTGACGTGAAGTTCTGCAAAAATAACACAGGAATCTACAGCATGCTACCACCATTTCATGTGATGTATCCTAAAAAGGAAAAGATACTTATGTTTAAAATAACATCATTATTATGGATGAGATATAACCATTCTATTTTAATTGAAATAATATCAATGAAATATAATAATTATAAATCATGTTTTCAGAAATTTAAATAAATTGTACATCTGTAGGTAATATATTTTCTTCTATCTCCCACATTTTGAAGTCCCATTTTAAAAGTTAAAGTTAATCAGTAACATTTATGTGTTTTAGTAAAAATTAAATTTTAATTTATAACTAATTTTTGGTTGAAATAAAAGACAAACATCATTAACTGATCATTTGTTTTCAGTAAAAAAAATAACTATCATTTTTGATCAAATTTTTTAAGGTAACTAACGATTTTTTTTTTTTTTTATGAAACTCAAAACTCAGTAAGAGAGTTGAACATGATTTCATTTTATCCAGTAAAAATAATCAATTAAAAAAAATGGTTGTTTAATCACTTTTTGATTAAGGCAGACTCTCGCTAATCTGAACTAATTGAAACCAAGAAGATTATAGAATGGGAAAAAAGGCTAAAATAAATTGATTTAAAACCAAAAATTATATAACACGTTGAGAAACCAATTGAACCAATCTACATAGCGATTTTTGAAGAACCCTTTATGCAGAATATTTTACAAATTGTAGCCAAACTGCTTTAGATCAGTTTTAAAGGTGAATAATTTCTGTTATCAAGGGACAGATTTTAAAAATATATTAATTTTATTCTCAATTTTCATAATATGGGATAGTCCACTCAGGTCCTCAATGCCTCACATGCTAAAATATTTTTCTTATAGCTAAGGGATATTCATGTTTCAAATGATTTTTCAACTATTGCAAAGAAGGTTAAAAAGAAAACAAATATGGAAATTTGCAACCTTTTCTTGTGCTACTACTCTTATTAGCCCAGTCTATATAAATTTGTTGTAGGAACTAACTAGGGAAAAGCTGAATTTCTTGAAAGCCTTTATCAGGCAAGCATTTTCTCGATAGCGCTAAGTTTGCCACTTATAGAATTTTCCCCACCTCCTTTCAAATTTCAAAAATTCTGGCAACTGCTTATAAAACTAGAAGTAATGGTCCCAGAGAGTTAAGATTTTTTCGTATTACTGTTTCTAATTAGTTTGTATATAAGTTGTATTTGAAAGCATTTCTAATAAAAACTATACATAAGGAGATACAAAATTATTAACTTGAAAATATTAGTTTTTTTTCTTTTAATAAGAAAATTTTATTCTCATTATTTGGTGTTTCGAATTATTGAAATAAAAAATGAAGTTTCATTCTTTTTCATTTAGTGAATCTATAAACGGGTAACAAGCAAGGGAGATCACTCTTTGTTTGGATCACCTGAAGACAAGGACATTCCATTTAATATGATAGGACACTGTTGGGAAGTGCTTCCCTTCATAAATATATGTCATCATCAAGAATGGAAATCCACAGTCATTAGTGAACATCATACATATTGATTAGCTTCTTAAATATTACAATTCCATTGTGCTTCACTCGAATAATAGTGTTTTAAATTAGTTATAAAGATATTTATGAGTGTCTATGTTTCTCAATTGTCCAGTATTCCATTCCCCTTAGATAGAGTTAAGAACTTGTTTAGGTTTATTAGTTATAATCCTCATATCTTTGTAACATTTAAGGCATCACCTTTATTTATAGAGCTAAGGCTATTTTCTTTATTTAAAATAAAAATTCAAATTCAACAGTATAGTATGTATGCCAGAAAATAATAGGTAAGAACCACATTATAATCATACTATAAAATAAGAAAAATAATACAAATATAAAATGAAAATAAATTTAAACCTAAAATGTGAGAAAGTCTATTAACAACAATTACTTTCTCCTTAGCTGCAGGTTCACCTTCTTGACCAGCTTGAGGAGCATCAGATTGTGCTTGTGATCTTCTACCTAAAGTATTAATCATAACAGCCATAACGTTTTCGTGAACACGGAGTACTCTAATCAAATCGGGATGTTGGAAGAATGTGTGATTGTTGACTAACTTCCTAAAACACGATTATAATAAATAATAATTGTTACAAGTGATATTATGATAATATTTTGCTTTAATTAACAATCATTTACCACAGCCTCATCCGCATAAGACCTTCTTCATCTTGAGACATTTGAACTGGAAGAAGAGCTCTTATCTGGCTCAATCCTACCCACATCTGAGCTACATCATCTTTGGTTTTATCATTTATTACATAAGTGTTTCCAAGAGATCTGATTAATTCTCCTACAGTATCATACTGCCTCACCAAAAGACTAAAATACGGGAAAAATTATTTCATTCTGAATTAAGAAGTTTCATTCATTTAATGATATTTAATAATAGGTACCTGAACATTTCTCTGACTAATTTTGGTGTTTCAATTTGAGATTCTTCAGCCCATCTAACGATAGTACTAATTAATACTTTTCTAAATATTTCTGAAAATAAAAATCAGTTTTATTAATCAAACTATTAATGTTAAATCTTCTATTGCTATAGTTGGGGATTTATGTTTAATCCAGATAATTAATGCAAAAATGCTCAACATAATATAAGTTGAATGTTAGGACAAATTTAAATCAAACTGGAATCACTATTGAGGATATTTATGCCATGAATGATATATCAAAAGGTTGAGTTATTTGAGTAAAAAAAATATTGATATTATATGTACTAATTTTAAATATTTATTTGATAAAATATGGATATTAATCCAGAGAAACCAAAATGCATGAAAATAGGAAGACAGCCCCACTGATTGATGAGAATATTGAGGTTGAAACGACAGATCTTGAAACAGTTGCAGGATTTCATATATCTAGATGCCTGGATCTACAAGAGTGGCTATATGGATGGAGAGGTGTAGCAAAAACTGGAAGCAGCAGGTAGGAAGTTTCATTTAATCCAGAAAGTTTTCCTCAACCGAAGAGAGGTGCTGAAGAAAAGAAAGCTATCTCAACTTGGAGTAATGGACTCTAACCTCTAAACACAAGGGACAGATCCAAACAATGGAGAAGAGGTACCAGAGAAAAGTTAAAAGAAAGACCAGGAGAGACAAAATCCATAACACAACAAACAATAAGGTCAAACCTCGAGGTATAGTCTGTAGAAACCACTCAAGAAGAGAATAAACTAGATGGTTAGGGCTCCTTCTTTGGATGAATATGGAAAGACTGGCCAGGGTAAGGTATGAAACATGAATGGAGGGAAGAAGACCACAGATCACCTGGGAGGAAGGCGTGGGAGAAGCATTCAGGAAGCAAGGGCTAGACTGGAGTAGGAGGAGAGAACTGGTTAAGGAGAGGGATACTTGGTCCAAGCTCTATAGAGGGCATTCCCAGAATCAACAATGGAATTGGATTATGAAGTTGATCAGGCCAGTATGTAGGTATGGGTTAGAAACCTGGGCCTTCTCAGAATTTGATGAAAGGTGTATCCTAGCGCTTGAAGGAAAAATCATGAGATGCATTCATGGCCCAGTGGAAGATGATTCAACATAGAGAAGACACAAGAACAAAGAATCTACAAAACTAACAGGGACATCTTCCCCCTCCACATGGCACCACTGCATACTTACTCCACCATCCTTAATCCAGACAGGTATTGTCAGAATAAGCTTATATCCACTTGCCTGTCCATATTTTACCATAACAGTGTTGTGAATCTAAACAACACAGTAGAAATTTTGTACTTAATTGAGAATCATCCAGTTTAGCTTGGGAGACAACAAGACTAGTTCTTTGTATTTATCTTAAGTAGCATTGGTGTCAGCATGCATGCTAACATGCAGAACATGGTTTTACAAACCATTGTGTTATAACCTTTGGGGTATTAAAAGTTTATACTGATTTATAAGTAACTCAGTAGACATACATTTACATAAAAGCAATAATGTTTATATACCTTATTATATAATCATAAACAAATTATTACCTTCAGGAGTTTTCTTAATAGGTTCTTCTTCTATTTTCGGAGGCTCTTCCAATTCTTTAACAGCATTAATAAAATTGTAGAGTTTTTTGAAAACGCCTGGTCTTTCTGGTTCTTCACCATTTTCCTGAAAGAATATATATCATTCAGGAAGTTCTATGTAGCAGTAATTTTGTATTCATATAAATTTTCATTATTCTTAATCAAAATAATATTTAAAACTATAATTATAAGAAATACATAATAATATTTATTAAAAAAATATATAAAATTATTGACTGGTGGTTGGATCTCAAGTTGTTATTCAGAATTTTAATTTTAAATATATTCTATTTAAATTATAACTAAATTCCTTAATGAATCACCCATAAGAAATTTAAAAATTAATTTTAATAAGAGTAATGATATCATTTTAACAAAAACAAATGAAATTAAATAATAGAAAATTTATTTTTAATAAACAATAAACTTATTTTTATCCTTGAATCTAGAATGAAGTCAAGTATTTTTTCATGGTAACGAAATCTTGAAAGAAATAGGTTTTTGTTCTATATGGAGGTTTAACTTAATAAAGAAATGTATAATTTTATTTGGAAGTATAAGTTAATGGATATAATTTTAAATAAAAGATTAAAAAAATTCACATGAATGAAATTAACTAGAAATCAATTTTTGAAAAATTATTTTAAGTTCTAGAAAAAATAAAAAATTACTTCATCTTGTGGTTCTTGGAGAGCAACAAGTGAAACTTTACTCATGGTTTCTCCATGAAATGTGTTTAATCTCTCCCTCAGTTCTTCACCACATGGGCAGTTTTCTTTATCATCTTCTTCTAAATTTTTAAAATTTATGATAGCATTCATCTGGCAAACAATTAAATTATTAAATAAACTCAGTCAGGAAGTGCTCTTAAGATGAAACAATATACAAACTTATAAAATACCTGTTCTCTTGGAGGACAGCGGAACTCTCTTGTTTTTCTGGCAGCAACCGATGATGGAAGATCAGACTGCTTAATATCAACATATCTTCTCAGCTGGTCCTTCAGTTCAGATAAAGAAAAAAAATATTAATTTTCAATTAACAATTATTTTTTTTTTTAGTGAAACTATCTTAAGTTACCTGCTGAAGATCAGCAATGTAATCATAACTGAAATTGATAATGGCTTCAACCCGATGCCTCAATTGTATGTCACATAAATGTTGCAAAAGATAGCACATTTGTAATTTTGCTCCCTCAGCCATTTTCATTTGAAGTAAGCCCTTACGATGTTCATCTTTGCCATCTGATCACAAAAGACACTTAAAACATGAGTTTCTAAATGTTTAATATTATGTAACAATATATTGTTTACATTTAAATTCCAGTGAGAGAATAATAAAGCAAGTTATGTTTAGTATGTCAAATTATTATGTTTTTAGAGGTTGTTGTTGTTTTAATTGTTGTAAAAAATTGTTTATTACCGAAAATTAATAAAAGACATTGCTGTTTTCAAAGAAACTGGGAAATCATGTTTCATAATCATCATTATAATTTAACCAACCTTTTTGTTGTCTCTTATTTGTTTAATAATTTTGAGATAATGCATCTGATATGGTAATGTAATTTAGTTTAAAATTTAATATTTTTTAAAATAATTTGTAAATAAGAAAAAAGTTACAACAAAATCTAAAAATGAAGGAAATAAGAGGTAAACTGCAATTTTAAGTTCAAAACCTAATTTCTCAGTCAACATTAAATTTTCAAAATGATACCATTTATGAATACTTACTGCTGTAAACATAACCAATGTAGGGTTATGGAAATAGAAAAGTGAGACCACTTTAACTCAGTTAAAATGTTTATTGGACTTGATTGTACAATGGCTTCCAAAAAACAAGCATAATGTTGGTGGAGGGAGGTGAATTCAGATATTTGAAATAGCAATGACATTGTATTAATTTACTCAATTCAAGAAATATGAAAAATAAGTAAAAAAATTAATGCAAACCCACCTTTATCTGTATGAAACTGTTTATTAAACTGATTAAAACAATAAACTTAATTATATGTATATATTTCAGAAAAAAAATTTAACTATTAGACACTGGCTCTTACAAAACCAATGTTATTTCTGTAATTATTTTCGTTCAAAGATTCCTATTTGTTTTGTAACACAGTAAATAAGGAACAGAACTTTGACATTAGTTGTTCTTACACTAAATCAAAGAAATAGTTTTTAATAATAAGTATAGAAGCTGACCTTTTTCAAAAGTTGAATCCCATGTTTCAGGATCAAACATAATTAGCAACTTTGTAACATCTTCATCTCGTAATATCCCAACAAGCAGTAACCTGTCAACCAGTTTCAATAATGGTCTGAAAAATAAAAAAACTTTTATTGTAGTAGCTTTTTAACAAATTGTTTAAGTTATAATTAATCAATATTTCAGAAAATGCACCCATGAAAATATGCTCAAGCTGTATGGAAGAACGTTAAGGATGATCACGATAATCCTTAGTTTAGTTTCCAACCTTTTTGTACCCACCCCCTTTATTTAGAAGAAGACTGTTGCATCCTCTTAATTTTTCAATCTATAATATAATTTCATAAATAATCATCTGATATTATAGTTTATTAAATCGGCAACAAACTGTCATATCATTGTAATCAGTCCCTTTTCAATCACTAAACAAGATCTATACTTTGTATTTAAAGTAGCTACTGGAGAAAACACAGTTTCTCATAAGTAAGATGTTAGAAATGGTAATGGACCTTATAACATTTGTTGGCTATCATTTTATCACATAAGAGTTTCTTACCAAATTGTATTTTGACAAAAGGGGAATTGCTTCCATTGACTTATCAAGTGATTATTAATACAAATTTACTTCAATAAAAAATATATGCTTTTTTTTTCTTAAAGATTCAAATCAAAACCAAAGTAGTTTTGTTGATGGAAATTATAATAAAATTTATCCCACTAATTCCAATATTCTACGCTGGTTAGGAATAGCAGTGCAAGATATAAATAAGATAGGTCTTGAATCCTAAAAACGAATCTTACGAAGCAATTAATTAATCTCTCTAATCTCATCTTGTGCTCACCAAATAAGTCCTCTAAGCAATAAGCATCTAAGTCTAGTCAAAGTAGGGGAGAATGAGAGGAAATAGTAGTATAAAATAAGGGAGAACATTTCTCATGATGTATACTGAATCTATCTGATACATAAATGTTTTGTGGATTTTTTAACTGAATTACTGAATAAGTACTCAAGAACGTTACTATATATCACCATATTTTCAATGAAACATTTACACAATGTTATCACACATATTAATTACACATATGTCTCCAAAATATTGTAAAAAATTTTTTTAAAAATAAAAAACTGTTTAAACACACAAAAAATGTTGATAGAAGTATGTAAAATAAAAGAATACATACATTTATATACCCGAACTGTCAATCATTTGAGAAGTCTATTTTCACTCCCACCTAACAGGTATTTTTCATTTTCTCTACTTCTTATTACTCCCTCTTACAGTACTAGGTTATATTCTGATTATTTTAAAATTAGTTTATATTATCATTTATCTTTATTATTCTTTTTATATTAAAAAATCCAGTTTCCTAAAATCTTATCATTCTAATTTCTACCTTTCCCCATTCCATCCCATATTTTTCTTTCTACATTACATTTTTATGTAATCTGTAATAATAATTTGCCTCTTATGCCATTTTATAACAGTTATTATATCTCCACCTACGATTTAGGTCAAAAAGTCAGTAGAAAATAAATAAATAGTTATTACTATTTTTTCTTCCTTCTTGACTGTCAACCTTCCGTCAAATTAATTTATGGTCAATCATCTAATATACATGTGAAATGAATAATATTTAATATATATGAAAAATGTGGTAACTTGATTTTTTTGAAGTGAAACTTCTTTACTGATGTTCTACAACTGCAGAAGAAAAAAAATATAAATGAGAGTAAACTAATTTTGTAACGAGAGATCAAACGGAAGCAGTAGGGAGGGGGCAACACAGGTTAATTCTAGCAGAAAAATTTAAATATTGTAATTGGAGAGTAGGAGGTTAGGAGAGATTAACAATTCTGACAGTGCTGGTCCAATTGAGTGAGCTCATGTTATTCCTAGCCCCTATTACAATGTAAAAAATTTTCCTGCTAGACCTGACTTAGCAAATGGCTGTTCAATTCAAATTATCATTATTTCCTGCCTTAAGATATAACAGGGAACATCATTAATACAATTTTAATGGAGAAATTATTTAATTTCTAGAAGTTCCACTTCTGTCCCAGATTGCGACAATTTTTTTTCAAAATTGAGTAACAATGTTTTCTAATAGTTTTTTTCTGGTAGGCATGATGGTAAAGTCAAAAAAGAATAAAAAAATAAGCTTAAATGGGTCAAAATCACGATTGAATAATATTGCAAGTAAAGAATATAAAACAGGCAATTCTAAGATAAATTTTGTTCCCCTAAATATTTAGAAAAAATTAAGGTATTTTTTTTTAATGGAAAATAAAAAAATGATGTATTGCAGTATTAAGTACTGAAGAGAGTGTAATTCTTATAATACAAATATTGGAAGAGAAATTTATTAGTTTAAATTTTAAGTATAGATATAAGTGCTATACTTACAGAAATAAGTTTTCATTTGAGCCTCCAACAGGGTCTCTATTGTGAAGTTGGTTTATGCTTACTGCTTCTTCTAATGCAGTCATTGCATAATCTCTTACTGCATCAAGAGGAAAATAAGGGCTGTATAATGTATTGATGCTTTCAATATTTTCTCTGGAAAATAATAATAATAAAAAGAAAAGTTTTAAATTATCTATCAACACTTCAAATATATAATAACACATACAAACAAATTAATATATATTACATGTCTATACCTTGAAGATAAAAGAAACTAAATACATACTTTAACAATTTAATATTAATACAAAATTTTATTCACCTGATTTTGCTTTATTCAAGAGGTATCTATGACTATCTTCTAGAACCAAAGTATGGGAAGTTACATGCATTAAAAAAAAAAATGGTACCACACTTCTATTCAGAAGAAGTCATATGTTCAAACTGCTTTCTAGTAAACTTAAGAAAATGTGACACAGTAAAATATACTTCTGAGGTAAAGAATTGGTTTTTCTTTACCCAGAGGGATATAATTACATTCTAAACCAATGGTTAGGAGAGTTGCATGTTTTTGCAAAAACATTAAGAATGTTTTTATTCAGAGGGAAACATCTGTTCATAATACTCTCCTATAAAGTTAATGAAAAGTGAAGTAGTGTCTTTTACCTTTGAGGTACAGATATAAATACCTATAAATCAACAATATGTGAGGAAAATGCCTTACGTGATGTCGGTCATATTCATTTGAGGTAAAATAGAGACAGTTTTCAAAGATCTTAAACTGTGTTTCATATCTGGATCTTCATATAAATCTTTCAAGTCTAGACCCAAAGGTATTATAAATTCATTTTTACAAACCTCCCTGTGAAAATTCAAATTAGAACTGACATTATCCATTATTATTTATAAAACGGAACAATTATACATATATCATACAGTAATTGCTAATTATAAATCAATATATTACTCATAAAGCTGACTCATCTCTCACCAGCTACAGAATTTGAGAGTAATAACTTTTACAGTGCTCTCTAAATTAGTAGGATAACATATATATTTAAGTTAAGTATTCATATAACATAAATACAAAGTTAAATAAGCCATTACATAATTTAAAATGATTATCGTTATTTATCAAAACGTTTTGACCTGACTTTCTGGTCTTCATCAGGGCTAAAAAACAAAAAGTGATAACAAACATTCAGAAAAACATAAAAATTAAAAGAAATATTAAACTAACAAATTTGAAAGTATACATAACAAGGAATTTGAAATAAAATAGTTGATTAATAATCATGAAAGTAGATAGTAGTGGATTGATAACAATGAAAGATGAAATATAATATTAAATAGGTAAGGAGATATGTAAAAGATAAGATATGTAAGTAGTGTCTAAAAAACAATTTGAATCAAAATAATATACAGTATGAATGAAAAATGAAAAATATGATACAATGTAAGTACCTTATATGTGAAAAAACAATTTTATATATACATGTTTCATTTTTCACTCCTTTCTCTCCTATTATTTTTAGTTTTCACTTCAGTAAAAGATATATATATATATATTGTAATATGCTCTTTTTGAGTAAATAATATATTTTGATGTATAAAGGGTTTTTAATGTTTTATTTTATGTATCATTTTAAGATTGTTAATTTGTTTTGTTTATCCAAAAAGCAAGCTAACCAATTTTTATTGTCTATAATAACTTTGTGATTCAAAACAAA
>NW_027107309.1:2645107-2662294 GCF_000696795.3 Halyomorpha halys | reverse complement strand
ATCTTTTATATGAGTAATAAATATATGATACAATGGACAAGAAATTTATATAGATGAGTAAAAATAAAAAGCTTTTTAGATATATAGATGACTTAAAAATTAGTTAAATTAAGAATAGAGTGTTTGGAAAAACATTATTTTAAAAAAAGAACAAGGAAGAAGAAATATGGAGAATGGGAAATGAAGAAAGTAAGAAATAGATACGAAAGAACTTACAGTATAGACAGAGATTCTGGCTAAACTTGTGAAATTGTAGGATGTGGCAGTAAAGTGTGGGCAAAAAAGTATGTTAGATAGACAGGAAATTTTAACCATTTAGATAAAATAGCAAATAAGTTGGCATGAATGAATAATTTTTGTTTATTTGCTGATTGCACTCCCCCCCCCCCTTCCGACCATCTTCTCCACGTAATAATAATAATAATGTTTCATATTTTATTGTATTATGAAAATTACAGATTAATTTAAAACTATTGATGAAAAACTAATTGATGATAAGTATGACAGTAATAGATAAAGATAAAAATATTGGTTTGTGTAATTAGGAGTTTTCTCTAATTTATTAATGACTAGCTGACCCGGCAATGCTTTGCTATTGCTATATTTGAGGGTGTATATAGATTTAATGAACCCAATTGATAGTTTGTTATAAATTTATGTATTTAGTTAAATTAAACATACACATATACTTTTTTATTATGATTTGGTGACATAAATTGATCCAATATATTCGATGACATTCGTTCTTAGCAACTCATGAAAGAAAGGTTGAAATAAATGGCATATCGGTTGGTACCAGCCATATAAGCTGTAAATTTGAGGCTTATATTTAATGAATATAATCTATAGTTTCTTAAAGTTCATTATATTTTTTAGTTAAAATTAAACATTTTGGATTACTTTATTATTATGTTTTGGTAACATAAATTAACCTATACATGCTATAAAGTTGCAATCATAATTTTTTAAAAAAAATATTAATAGCTTCAACATTACTCAACGAATCTACATGATACTTTGCAGTGGTTTAAGTAAAGATAATGATAATAATAAGTAACATTAAGATTTAGTAACACATATAGTTTTGAAATAAAAACTCTCACTGCAATTCAATATTAGTACTATATCCAAACAACTGAGACTGATTGGCATATCAAATTGGTAAAATATTTCATTTTATTATATTTAACTCTCAATTTTCTTCAAAATATTTTTTTTTTGAGGATTTCATTACCTTTAAATATTCATATGGCGAAATGGAACATTTTGAAAAACAAATGCACGTAAACAGACCGAATGAAATATGAAAGTGCGGTAAACGATTTTTTTATCGTGAAAATTAGTATTTAAAAAAAACAAAAAAAAAACCTCCTAGTAAATCGGTCCAGTAATTCATAAGTTCATTGTAGACAAATTTAGAAAAATACCTCTTGTAAATCCGTCCAGTAATAACAAAGTCTACAGTGGACAAAGATTCGACAGCTCTCTTTCATATATATATATATATATATATATATATAGAGAGAGAGAGAAGAGAAGATGCTGTGATGAGCAAAAAATGCATGGAAATGCACGGATGGAATTGAAGTGAAAAATGAATGATTTTTAATTTCTTCCAAAAATGGTATTTAATACTTTGGGACAACCCTGAAGACTAATATGGTTTTCTTTTTACTGAAAAAAAATTTACCGAGCTACTTTACTCCAAGCCTTAAGCTTAATTCTGTTCATAAATTTTTTTCTACTCAAAAATCTCATGATTTCATCATTTTTAAACCTTCCAAGGGCGAAATGGAACATATAGCAAAAAGCCCCACGTAAATCGATCAAGTAATAATAATAATAGGGCAAGTAATAGTAATAATAGGGCCGCCCATAGCTCAGTGGTTAAGACACAGTCTTACCAATTTGATGTCTATTGGCGGTGTCGGTTCGAATCCGGCTTGGGTCGTTGACTTTTTTCATTGCATGGCGGTCCCAAAAAATGAAGAGCTTTGACCCCCCAACCATGGTTAGGCAGTATAGGACTCCAATGGGAGTCTTGGCCGAAAAAAAAAAAAAAAAAAAAAAGTAATAACAAAGTCTATTGAGGACAAAGATTCAACAGCTCTCTTTTCTTTGGTCTGGCAATAAATGCAAAGAAAAGTGTGGGTATCATAATAGACAAAGGAGAGCTGCGGTCAACAAAGCTTTCCCTTGAGAATATGGAGGTCATCCAAACGGCAAAAGCCGAGGACACCATCAAATATCTTGGATGTACATTCTCGGGAGAGCTAGTATTTGGAGAAGAGATGGTGACAAATATAACTAATAACCTCGATAAATTGGTGAGCTCGTGCCTGCTCAAGCCCGAACAAAAGATCAACCTTGTCAACAAATAATTGTTCCCAGGCCTTGTTTACCCTCTCCACTGTTCCCCTTACAAAGAAATGTCCTGCGATATTGGAGGGCACTGATACCAATATATGCAGGAGTATCAAGGCCATCATCGGGCTCCCCGCTAACACCTCATTGGCGATGCTGTACGCACCCAGGAGGTATAGAGGACTGGATCTGATTCGCTGTCAATGAGAAGCTCATCTGCAACATTGGTCCATTGCCCAGCGACTGTCGAATGTTCCGGATGCCCTATTCCAATCTACATTCAATTACAAACATTTAGCAAAAAGCCCCACGTAAATCGGTCCAGTAATAACCAAGTCTATCGAGGACAAAGATTCGACAGCTCTCTTTTATATATATAGAGATAAAATTAAAAAAATTAATGGCTGATACTTACATAGTTGTTGCGTGTGACTCGATGTGCAAAGCAATTAAGAGGTCATAAAATCCCAAGCGTAAAGGTCCAGAAATGTATTCTGATCTAATAGCATACTGAAGTTGTTTTTGATCGACGTGTTTGCAGAGAACATGTCCAGCACGGTAATTTGATTGATAACATAGTGCTGCATAAAGGGTCAATGTGTGAGCATGGAAACTATAAAAAATACAAAATAAAATTAGTTTCCTGCCTTTGATAATTCAGTGTTCTGTAAAACAAAGGAAAAATAAATGTACTCACGAAAGTAGTTTTTCCATCTCAATAAGTTCTAAGATATCAATGCATCTATCTTCTTCAGGAATGTGTAATGCTAACATTGAAACTGGATCTTCACAAAGCATACTCCAACCTCTAATATCTGATAATTTTAGAGCATGGACATGCAATGAAACATTAGGAACACGTGCCCATTGATGAGGTTTCAGACACTGAACTTTAAGTCTTGGTGGAAACTGAAACCAACACAAACTAATGATATATTTATTTTTTTTATTGTTAAATTTAAATAATTATTTCTCTTCACAATATACAGAAGTATTTTTGGTACACCTTTTTTATATCCATAGTGATTCTATCAAGGGCAGTGTAATGCACAAATAACTTGTGTTAAATCAGTTGTTCAGTAACATATATTTGTAATTCCATATTTTTAAAGAAAGTCAAATATGAAATAGAAAAACAATTAATTAAATTTACTAATATATTTATATATAATATTTCCAAAAATAAAAAATCCAACAATAATTCTGTTTTTTTTTGTTTTTTTTTATGGATGAAAAAAATATTCACTTATGTGTAGCAAAGAACATTTTAAGGTTTTAAACAAATTATTTTTTGTAACATAATTGAATGAAAGATAAGTTGATGCAAAATATATTCTTTGACCTCCATAAATACGTAATAGGATTAGGATAGTAATAGAATTTGTGGAGATTTAAATAAGTAAATAAGGTGGTAGAAATTATGAGGGAGATTAGCAGGACCTTGTAATTGTAGGTCATTGAAGGCTAAGGCTAAGCTACTCTATTGAGTATTAAATTCATGATATTTTCCTCATAGTTTAATTTAGTTATCCATAATATTATTTGAGAGGCTCGTACTCCATATTAAACAAATCATTAGTTACTTCCAGAGCAGATTTCTTAAGGGAAATTAAATGCTAGATCAAATAATCATGCTTCTTTAACTCTATGAAGATAAAATTTTTAGTGGAGTATTACATTAAAATACATCAACTTGCTTGTAGATTAAAAGACAAAATGCTATGGTATAGATTTGGGTCTGCTTAGAAAAGGCATTCATAAATAGAGTCTAAGCTGAATAAGTTGAGCCAGGCAGTGGGTATTAGCACCTCTCCTGTTTCATCGGAGATTAGAGAAGGAAGGTTGTCAATAACTTTTCAATCCAAAGAGGAGGTTTAATTTTAACAGAATAATCCAGCTACTTGGCTAAACTGAGGTTACCACAAGTTTCATAAACATACATATCACTTATCAGAATATACCTGAGGAATGACATGACGTTCTGAATTTTGGAGTACAGCTGCAGACAGAGGCAGAGTGGTTGATGTTCGACCAAGCTCTATTTGTAGAATTTCTTTACTTGTAGCTTCAACAAAAATAGCTGGAAATAATTTTGTATCAGGTTCCATCTAAAAAAAATATTTAGAAGATTAAATATTTCCATTCAAATGATTCAGGTAAAGATAATGATTTAATGAAGTTTATTTTACTGATATTTTTTGTTAACTATTAATGACATATTTTTAACTAGTGTTGTAATCCATCCATTTCTACCTGTTCTCATAAATAAAGAACATTTGAATTCTAACTGATAAATTTATTGAACAATTTTCGATATTTCAGAAATGTATTGGAAGAGAAAAAATTAAATTAAAACTTTTAAATTTGTTATATTTTGAGTTTTGTCTCCCATTTGCATCAAAATGATTTGATTATTAGGCCACTGATATGACAAAAATCAAATTGCTACTAGAGTATTTATCAAATAACAAAAATATTGGATCATGAGAAATGTAATAATAAAAATACATTTAAAAATGGATTTACAGCAAAAAACTAAATGGGAACTTATGAAATACTTACTATTTAATTTAAGTAAAAAAAATATTTATGAATGTGTTTTAAAACGTTTATACACTTGATAGATTTGGTGAAAACACTGGGGAGGCTGGATTGGTTAAGTGCAAGATCACAGAACAATCAAACATGATAATTCTCAATACCAAACCTCAAAATGAAAAACAGTGAAAGTGCATGATCTGGCGAAAATCAATAAAAATAAAAACTTTTTATTTCTATTCTTACATAGAATGCTCTTATTTTAGAGCATATTCTGAAACTACTTTCTTAAGAGGCCATAATTCGCAATAAATAAATTAAAATATATAGAAAATTTAATCATAAAACTGAACTATCTTGTCTTTAAAAGTAGGTAGAATATTGGAGCTCATATGTTGTTCTCAAAGAATTTTTTTAACTTTATTAAATTTATTTTTGAACTGAGAGGATAATTTAGAAAACACTAGCATATTAATTACTCTATAACCAGTGCAACTCAATGCCAATGAAACAAAAAATGTTAAGACAAAGTTAATCATGTTTACATAAACCAAAAAGAGCTAATGCTACTGACCTTATACTTGTGGTTAGTTTCTTTTCCTTCACATGTGAAAGTTACATAACCAGTTGCAGTATCGAGGAAACATCCTATAAACATTCCTTGTGATGCACCTTTCCCAGAAGCATCTTGAGTAACTTGATTGTATAATTCATCAGCTCTTACCATAAAACAGCTTTGTCGCTGAATACTGAAATTTTTAGACAATCACGAAGTTTGTAAAAACAAATAATTAACAGAGGTTCATAAAGGATAGAATCTATTTTTTATTAAGTAACAATAATTTTTTTCTGATAAATACCTGTCTATTACACGATTGAATTCATCACATACTACTACAGTACTCTTCAGTACTCTATTCTGATTAAAGTCTTTACTGCGTAGATGGAATTGTGTTGTAACCCAACCAACATAAACATGAGTTGGGTCTTGACCTGGAAATATCCTGACACCATAAAAGTATTCATTAATCAATTTTAGACACTCTACATCAAATATTTCATTTCCAATGGTTTCGATTCCCGTGCCAACAGGTACAGACATTGCTTTGGGTCCACTTCTTTCAACTAATGGTGATGGTGGTTTAGTCAACTCCTAGAACATAATTACAGTGCAGAAAAAATTAAGTAAAAGTCAAATGCAAAAATAAGCTAGTGTTGAAAAAATGAAGTAAATGTCTTTAATTAATGAAATCTTTGTCAAGTTACCTGTACTTTTGGTTGTGGAGAAGTTCGTAGAGCACTTCCACCTCTTTGCTGCATCGGTGTTCTTGGAGGTTCAAGGAAATTACCCATAGGCTCATTCATATGAGCATTTTTTGCATTTTCTCCACTAGTATCACGCTCGCCCTTTTTTCTTGAAAAGAACCTATATGAAACAGAAAAAAAAATTAGTGGATGAGTTCCCAAATAATATGTAAAATTACTATTATATATACGCCATTAATAATGAACCAAGCTTTGGATCAAAAAATACCAGAATATCATAAATACAACATAGGTAGCATAAAGTGATTTTCTTCATGATAATGCACCATCACATTCAGCAAAATTGTTAAAGAAACAATCGAAGCATTTCGTAGGGAAATACTTTGCCATACAGCTTTCTCACCAGACTTGACTCCGTCAAATTATAATTTATTTGCATCAATCAGACACTATCGATTATGGATCACCAGGATAACAGGTTTTCGCTTTTACTAAAACAATCAGAATTAACCTTCTTGTAACAGTTTTGTGTGGTCTATGTTATATTACACTATTTTTCTGAATTTCTAACATGGAGATTGAAATGATGCAAATTTCCTAAGTGATGCTTGGGAATTTTAAACAATGCAATAGTGCAAAGGCAGTTATGCGAGGTATAGAGCTTCAAAAAACTATTTAATGTATAAAGTGAAGGCCAGTGATGGTATTAACCTTAGTAAATGGAGTACAAAAGATTGCAAGTTAATTGTAACGAATCTGCTCTCAAGAGCATAAATCAAGTTTTTTTTTATAAAAGATTATAACAGTTGATGAAAAATAGGTAACATAAAACAGTATCATCAACAAAAGACAGATGCTTGATAAGGATTAACTAACCCTAACATTCCGTCCTTGATTTGTCTTTTAAGATTGTGTCTCCAGAACATAATTTGACAAACCAATTTATAACTGCCCAATCAGTAATCAATGTTTCACTGTATATCGTGCTTATTTTTCAACTATTGCTTTGTTTGCATTCCCAAAACATATAATGATGAATGTTATGATGTTATAATGTGATGAATGACTTTCACTCTTTATTTTAGTGCTTAGGAATAACAGTTTTATGCTTTAGGCATCATACAAAAAATTTGTTAGAAGACTATATAAACTTTTTTCTCTCAAGTGGAAGCGAAATCTAATCCCTTTGACTTATAATATGTTGATGACAACAATAAATTAAACATAGCTACATAATGATTGAATCTTGGCAGTGTAGTGGGGAGAAAGGGCTATGCAAAAGTTAACAACTCCCAGTTCAGGCTGATTTTCCTTCTTATTATGTCTAAATCTCCATCGTAGTTCCATTAGAGTCCTGATTAGTTTACAACCTAATTAAATTAACATGTGTATGATATACCATTTCTGTTCTTTGTCCTCCCATCTCTAATATATTAATTTAAATCTTAATTTCGTTTTTTTCCCTGTTTTCAGAGCTCAAAGAATCCATGTATAGTGAAAAAGGAATTATAAGAATATAATATATGGTAGAGTATGAGATCAGCATTTTTAACAATAGAGATTTAAAGAAATAACATAACACTAAGACTGATTGCAATATATTGCAAGATTGAAAGTGTTTTTGAGAAATAAAATTATATAAATAAACAATGAAAATAGTGACCTAAATGGAGATCTTCCACGTTTTTTCTTGTTATCAGTATCAGGCAATTCACCATTGAAACGGTGGAAATCGAGCTCACTATTTGAACGATTCATTTTTCCTCCACCTAGAAAGATAAGAAATGTTAGCAATTCAGTATTCCACAACATAATGACAATGCGATAGTTTTCATAATCATACTAAATACTTTTTTTTAAAAGAAATTAAAAGAATTTTAAGAGATGAAAGTGATTAAAAATCTTATGATATAATATTAGGATCGATCTATCTGGGCATTACATAGTTGATATAACCATTACATTTTTTTTTTTAAGAATTAATTTAGTTATCTGACATTTTTGATTTTTATACCATTTATTTAATATCAATTGGTGAGTTTTAATCATAGAAAAAACTATGGTAAAAAATTTTTAGGACTCTTAATTTTTTTTAGAACCATTTTGAATTTACCACCCTGTTGATTGCCAAAAGAAAATAAATGTTTAACAATGGTAATTTAACAGATATCTTGACAAAACAAAACCTAAAGTTATGATAATATGGTTCTCACAATATATCATCTAACTAGCGAGGAAAACAATTCACAATTATAAAATGAAAATTAACATAAAATGATCACTTTATAAGTGCATCAAGGAAAATACTCACCTTTGATTTTTGTTTTTTCTTGAATGATTTCATCATTATACTACTCATACTTTTGGTAATTCTTAAAGCTGAATATCTCAAAAGGGACTGAATAAAAAATGAGGAAACTGATACAATTCATAAATGATATATAACTATCACCTATGTATCATTCACCTACATAAATAGTATCACATTAAAATAAATAAAATTAACTCAATGGAATTGAAAATGGTGTTAGAAAGAGCGTATAGTATTAAAAAAAACTATGAAATATTGCTTCATCACTATACATTCTTTGATTAAAACCTATATTGTTAAGGTTACCGTTGATATGTATATACCAAACTCATAAACTGGTCAACTGGGATGACTGTCCATTTTTAAAGTTACAATAAAATTTGTATATTTGTAGATGGATTTTTTAGAAAAAAAAAATCATCTAATTTGTTCAACTGTGAACTGAAAATACTGTTGAATAATTTTTTCTTTTACATTTCATAAAAAATTAAAACTAGGTGATCAATGTCACTTCCATGACCAAGATAACTTTTTTGTCTATTTCAGATTGAAATACTTGAATTACTGGACCAAAATTAATACAAAAAAAACACCCTTTAAATATTGAGAATAATCTTCCAAAAGAAAATGGAAAACAGTCTTACTTTATTATGGAATATCAGCTTTGAGCATTGCATCATTGTCTGGTCTAAAATTTCAGGGAATCTAAACTTTACTCTTTACCGAATGTTCTATCAAATTTTTCAATAATTTTCAAGAGAAAATGAATGTCTGAACATTTTTGAAAATACAATGGTAATATGCCACCTACCTAAAAAGAAATTTTCGATTCCTCAAGAACTTATTTTAGTTTTTCTCAGTAAAATATTTATTTTGCATATTTTATTTAAAAAATTGTTTTATTAATTTTAAAGTTAGTATGATGAGTAAGTTGTTGACTGTAGACTCAATATGAGGAAAAGATGGTCGGGGTGCAGCCAGAAGAGCAATAATAAACAGAAATAAGTCTAATTTATTTTGTCCTCATTTTAAAGTTAATCATCAATCAAATAATGAAACTTAAATGGATCATTTAAAGTAGTGGTCACTACACTCAAAGGATTATTGGAAATTTTTCCATTCTCTGTGCCAAAGCTACAGAATATACAAGAGCTAATAATAGAATAAATTTCTAGTAATTAATTCACAGAATATTTTTTAATATAATTTTCCTTTAAACCTAATGTTGAAATACACAAGATATAAAAAGTAAAAAGCCATTTGATATAATCAGTGGCAGTCAAGGTGCTAAATAATTTTTCAACAATTTTATGAATTATGAAGAAATAATAATATTGATATAAAAAACAAAGTATTAATGGCCAAAGGTATAAATGTATAATTTGTAAAAAATAATAAGGTAAATAATATAAATGATTAAATTAATTATTCATGAGCTTAATATAATGATTATCTATTAATATAGATAATATATTATCTATTAATATAGATAATATATTATCTATTAATATAGATAATATATTATCTAAAATAAAATCATAAATATACTAGATATCAATAATAATAAATGAAGGTATTGGAGAAAGATGTTGATGTAAGTACTTTTACATGTTGAACAAAATATTTGTTATTATGATATTTCGAAAGTGGTTGTTGATAATATTTAAATAAAAATATATATATTTTTAAACCTATCTTATCTAGACCCAAATAAACCTTTCAGCACAAAACTAAGATAACCTATTTTTCATATCCAAACAGTGAAATCTGTAAGAGTTTAATAAAAATAACCACATAATTGTAGCATATCTTATGAAAATATAGTTATCACCTGGTTCTAATGTCCCATTCATATTAATAACCTCTCCATTTCTCGGTAAAGAGCCTTTTCTTGGGGGACGAGCAGGAACTGCCTTTGATTTAGTCCTGGAAAGCGGTGATGAACTTGGCGCCAATCCTTCTTCTCCTTCCATCCCATCTTCTGTGTAACTTCTTTGAAGACCTGTTGTCACGAACATATTCAATATGACAAAATTATTTCATAAGCAGTAAATTTTGTGAACAGTTATCGAGGAAGTATCCAAAGTTACCAACTACTTAAAAAACAAAATTATTAGAATATAATTTGCAAGACAGAAATTATTTCAAATTTTTGAAATGATGAAATAAAAAATATTAATTATTACCTATTGTTTCCTTTTATTTACACGAAAAAGAAATAATTTTCTTTGAGAAAATATGAATTGTAATATGCTATGTGAGTGGATGTAAATGAAACCAAATATTTATGAAATTTATTTAATTAGGGATTACAATATGTTCTTATTAAATATTAGGATTGGGTTTATGACCACTAAGCACTCACACAAAATCTAATATGTAATAATAAACTAATTTGTACAAAGCTGCTATTTAAACTAATACGTGAGTCAAGAAGGCTTTTATTTATTTTTCGGTCAAGCCCTTCCCATTGTGAAATGAGTGGGGCACTAAGGGTCGATGTTATTTTCAAAGCCCTGCAGCTTTCCCCGGAACCCTCTGTGTCCTGTTAGGAGACCCAATAGTCGGGGAGGACCCATTTAGCCTTCAATTTAGAAAGGAAGGTGGAGAAGAATTTTCTCAAAGTAGCGGGGTAACTACACACTCTCAGTGTCCATAGTTTCATTGTTCCCTAGCAACGGGTTGAGCCGAATAAGCAACTAACGTATCCTAATTTTGTATTTATGTGTATTATTATATTTCATTTTTAATCTGTAAATAAATAAATGTTTGTCTAACATCAAACTCTTACATTTATTACACTATAGAACTATAACTTATTACTCAAAATTAGTAACTCTAGAAGGAAGTTATGATAGAGGACTAAAACGAAACTGAAAGAAAAGAGGATATGGAGCAAAGGAGTTAGGTAAGTTTCAGACAAATTTTGCAGCTAAAAAGATGAGAAAGTTCTTTCAAAGAATGTGGGGATTTTAGAATGGATATATAACAAGACTGGAATCCATCAAAGATAGAAACAGGAATTTAATAGGAGATGAAAAATCTACCCTCGAAACATGGAAGCAGTTCTTTTTTGTTCAATAACAATGCTGATCTGTATTCCCTCGTCATAGCATATATGATAGGCTTAATAGAAATGAACTACTTAGAGTTATGAAAACACTTGGGGTCCCAGAGAAGGCCATATTAGGTGCAATGACCTTCAAAAACACCAGATGTAGGTGGAAAATCCTGAACAACTGATCAGAAGAGTTTAAGTTAGAAAATGGTTCATGTTCATACTATAGAACAAGCAGCCAGATCAACTCAGGGAGAACAGTATATAATAGACTTACCCAACACTTGGTGTGTGCTGCCTAATAGCAAGACCCAAAGCATCACTTTCAAGAACTTTGCAGGTATTTGAAGAGACTAGAAAAAATGTTAGGTCTTGACATAAATAATGAAATAATTCAAATTTATGAATTGCTCAAAAAGTGAGGGACGGGAAGGACAGAATTATGGTAGAGTGAACAGTTGGGTTGTTGGCTAATGATGGCAGAAAAGTGCCAGTCTGGTCTAATGTTATCTGCACAGGGAAAGATCAACTTTTAGTAATGTACCTAACTTTGAGAAATTTTTCAGCCCAGGGACTAATTGAAGATTATCAAGGAAGGAGGTAAATCTAGAAAAGAAAACAAGATGAAACGCATTCATTACAAATGAAGTATTGTAACAAAATTCAACTTTATTTATTTTTTTTATATAATCTAAGTAATACATTTCACTTAATAATAAACAAATAAGGATGAGATTCTACAAAACTAAATGAATAAGTGGTAATTAATAGAGTCAGCATTGAACAAAATTCACCAAATATTTAATTTATTGTTTTTATTATTCTCTTTTTGAATTTTATCTTATTTAATAAAAGGACCAGAGTATATCAAAATATATAAATTTTAAAAAAATTACCCTTAATGTCACTCATACTGAATCCAGATTTCATGATTTGCTCAATGTGAGCAGGAGTGGTTTGGTCAGCTTCTGCAAGAAGTCTGTGTTGTCTTATTCTTATTTCTTGCCACCGACGTACTTTTTCTGCTTCACTAGAAGAAATTGACAAATGAAATAGTAAATTAAAGCCAAAGAAAGGAATTAATAATAATTAACCTCTAGGGAACAGATTTATTTTTACAAAATTTTGCTTCTGCAGAGTGGGAGACCATTGTTGCCACATATCTATATGTATATCTATTATCTATCACAGCTGTATGAAGTATGCCCTCAACCAAATTGCCGGACACACTTCATTTTTTGGTTTGCTGGTTGGGTTGAAGTGGACTGTATAAATGAAAATAACTTGATTAAATGAAAAATAAAATTCTATTGTTTAAGTTACAAAGGGTGTAGTGGGTGGCCGAAAGGAAACATTTATGCTTAGATGGTTAGTAAATTTTGAATGCTGGGCTATGGAATTGTAGATAATGAGGTGGTTGATGATGATTACCATGTGGTGGTGAATGTTAATGACTGCCATGTGGACTTACTTCTTCTTTCCTCCCTCTGCATCTCTAAGCCTCTCTCCTCTCTACTTCTGAGGACAACTCCAAGAGTTCTACACACCCATGGTAGATTTATGATCTGAGAGACAAAGAAATAATGAACTGCTTCTCAAGACAAGATGGCTCTCACCCACTTTAGTCTGGGTTGCTTCTCTTCACAGAGAGCACTGGAGGAGGTGAGATTCGGCTGTTGGCCACCTGGGGCGCCACTATATCCTGTAGGCCATTATGCCATGATGTTTGATGGTGCCCCCTCCAATTCAACCTTTCGGTTGCCGTAGGTTAACCGGAACAACAGCTATTTGTCATTACATAGATCTATTTCACTTGGTATGGCAGATAATTCATACTGATTATGATTTATTTTTTTAAACGACACAATTAAAAAAAACTAAAACTCATGAAAAATTCATTTTATTTTTTCACTCATGTCTGTTAGCTCATTTTTAGAAAAATTTAATGAACAATGTGTTGTACGATAAGGACCTCAGATCTTTGTACACTTTCTCATTAATCATATTCCATCATATACTTTATTCACAAGACATTTTTTCTTATATCCAATGCACTATACTATACTGTACTGTACTAGTTTGAATGATAAATTAGACTCGTGATACCTAAACTTATAAGTAGTATAGGTTACTGCTAAATTTATTTTTTATTTTTGTGACAATTCGTATTTTAGGGTTTTAAAAAACGAATCTAACTTGATATTTCCTAAAAAATATTTTTGGTCTACTTTACTGAAAGCAATTACTCATTTAATACGATAAATAATATTTTGTTCTCATTATACAAAAAAAAAAAAATTGATTGGTATGTAATAACCACTAAATACACACAGAGCAAGGGCAGTAAAAAATAAGTAAAATTTGTTTTTCTTGACTTTGGCAAGAACCCTTGGCCATGTGTCTAATATTTTTCAACCTAGTATCACAAGAAAAAATTTCATCGAAATTGGTGCTTAGCCTCCCCTTGTTCGTAAAATGCATGAAAAACTTCCATCATAAAGTGTCCTTAAGAGATTATTAATTGACATATACGTAATAAATAAACAATTCCATTACAAATATGCTCATTACCAATCAAAAACCACACTCCTTAAATGAACTACATTATAATTTATGATTGACATTTATTATTCCTTACTTTATGAAAGATGGTAAACACTGAACTGGTAGAGAAAGTCTAAGAAACTCCCAATTGGCTTTTTCCATTGTCTCAAAAGTATTGTGACTAATTTTAAGACATGGTGGTGTGTCAGAACCGGCAGGAATACGTGTAGCATCAATTTTAGTATCAATGTAATCATCAGTATTTTCAAATATAGGATGATCTTTGGTATACCAAAAGGTAACAGCCCTATTCATGTTCCTGAAAATATTGAATATTATTAACTATTGAGCTATCTCAATTTTTAAAGGTGTTTGCATTATTAGATGTCTAGAAATCCACTTAAGTACTTACACACAGAAAGGTTCATAGCCTTCTTGTAACCCGCAGGTTGTGAAAAACTTAAGTGAATTAACATCTTGCCCAAATACCAATTTTGCCTTTTGTCCTATTCCAAGTGTAAATGCTGGAACAAATCCTTCCCCTTGAACATCAGCGAAAGATGTTTCTCCCCCAAGTGCATCCATGAGTAGCTCACCATTTAGAGAGAAACCTAAAAAAATATTTTAAAAAAATTACAATAAAAATGTTAAAACTTTATTATATGCAACAATAAATATTTAATATAATTATTAAGAGTGTAAATTATGAATTTAACTTACTTATGGTATGATCCAATAGATCAAGAAAAACTCCTACAACATCTCCAACTTGCCATTGTCTTCCAAATGTTTCAGCAACACCAGAATATACTTTTTCCTCCTTAGGTTATATAAATGCCACAAAAAACAAAACAAAAGAAAATTCATACAAACATGACAGACAATATACAAAAACAAGAACGATAGGCAATTAAAAATGACATTCTTAATTGTGAGGCATACAAACAATACAATAAAGAACAAATTATGCTATTTTAATTTTTATCATATTTAGAAGTTTTAACAGATATTTTCAACAAACAAACACAAATATTAAAAAGGTACATCAAAGGGGTAAAATGACAAAAATTTGTCTATATATTTTTCAAATTTATCCAATCCACAGTTTTTTCTTGATGAAACATTGGATTAGCTTGGTTCAATTTTATTGTTAAATATCTAACTAAGGATCAAGGAAATCTAATGATAACAAAACAATAATGTATTCGCAATACATTCAAGTAAAGAATACTATTACTCACTGATTGTTCTATGGAATAAATCAAGAAAACATCCAACTACATCTCCTATTTCAAAAAAACTTCCAAAGGGTACTTTTAAATTGCAATGAATTCTCATTCCCTAAATAATATTTATTTCTAATTTATTAAAATATGTATTATATGGAATGTAGCATAATAAAACTTTAATAACATATTTTTAAGAGATATACTAAACAATTGAAACTTTTATAGAAAAATATATATTCAAAATGACTTACATTGTAACCATCATATGCCCAGGATGCTTCGTCACTTCCAATCTGGGATCCTGGATTATAATCAGCAATGGCCCAACCTACTCTCATTGGTCCAGCAGTCAGAATTTCAAATTCGAAATACCTAAACAATGGCATTAATTATAAAAAATTCTTCTGAAGATGTATATTTCAATTAAAGAGTAATCAACAATGTAAATAAAAAATCAATGAAAAGAAAAGAATGAAGAGGGCAGAGAGATATTAGAAAGTTTTATACTGATTTAAGTAAATATTCTAGCATTATTCTCCTTCTTCCTAGGGACTAAAGCCTGATTTGGGCATTGGCCTCCTCGCAAAGTTTTCTCCAGGTATTCTGTTCCTGTGCTGCTGCTCTCTTAGCTTGTATATTTTCAAATTTTTGTCTTAGCCAGTCATTACCCACCTTGATCGGTCCAAATATATTTCAGAGTAACTTTCTCTGAAAATTAAGAATTCATTCTTCTAGGATTTCATTAGAGTCCAAGTCTCTGACGCATATATGAGGACAGGATGGATCAATGTCTTGTAAAGCAATATCTTCGTTCTCCTAGAGAGAAACAGGCTGGTGAGATGCTTCGGAAATCCAAAGTGGCTCTTGTTGGTATGGAGATTTTTTTTATGTATCTTAAGGGAAAATTATTTTCTGTGCTAACATTAGAGACTAAATAAGGAAACTAGTCTAACTTCTGCAACTTGAAGTGACCAAACTCTATGAATTCTTCAACAAGGAATGTTGCTTCTGTGCTGCATGTATTGGGTTTTGTTTTGATTAATTGTCAGGCTCATCTCTTGGTTCAAGAAAAGCTTTTTATAGTACAGAAAGAGACCTTAGCAATTTATATATCCAAATGTGCAAACAACTGCACTATATAAATGCACTTATTCTAGTATTATTGAATGAAAAAAAAGAGACCCATATGCGCCAGCACTTATTGACGGTGGGATAAAAAGGTTTCACATTAATAATGATATAGATAATGATAGTTGTCCCTGCCTCTACTATTGTGAAGACTATGACATTTGCTGTCATGACAACAACAGTATAGTATATTACAGCCATACTATCAAGATTTGTTTGGCAGTTGATCATACTACCAGCTATCTCTGCATTTGTGACAGCTAACTGTCACATGTAGCCACATGAAATTGAACTATTGGAGCTAAACATAACCACAATGACCACATAACACCAATCTTATATATAGCTCATAAAGTTGTATATTTATTATTTGTTATTTGTAATAGTTGTTGTTTCTTATGTTCCATCATCATCATTCTTATATATCATTCATTCACCAAGTTCAACATTTAGCGAGGTGAGGTTCATGGTGAGTGAGGGAACAATCACTATCACACTGTTGTGATATTACTTGTACCAAAGATATCTATCACATGGGAATAGGCCAAAACATGATAATACTATCACATGCAACAAAAAAATAGGACAGTACACTGACAGGAAGGTATCTTAATGAACTAAATGTGCATTTTAGTATTTTTTATGGTTTTTGGAGGGAATAATTGACAGAATCAACAAAGATATTATAGCAGATCTGGGTGAAAAAAATAAAATTAATAAATATATAAAATCTCTAAACAATGAATATA
>NW_027107309.1:2639365-2645057 GCF_000696795.3 Halyomorpha halys | reverse complement strand
CCATCATAATTGAAAATACAGTAAATTAAAGGAAAAATAGAAATCAAGAAATAGTGCAAATGAATAACATTCAGAAAATAAATCATTTGCAAAAATCCCTAACTGTTGTGCAAAAACCGATGTTTACATGTAACCTCAAGGCAGGTTTTGTTTTTGGAGGGAACAGGCAGTCGTGTCTGTGGCGCCAAAGAGAGATGATCTCTCGGTATGAAGAGGTACTCATCAATTTCTGTCCAGCAAGAGAGGAAGCCATTTTGGACGCGAGGACAATAAGAATAAGAACAAAGAAGATACCAGGAATCAACGAAAGAAGATCGTGAACTTGGTTAGTTTTGTTATAACTAAATTAGAATACATTTGTAAAATAGATTTAAATTAAATTAATTGAGATTATTGTAAATGACTGTTTCTGATTGTCTAGAAACCACACGCACTGAGATTAAGAGTCTTTTATATTATTAAATTTGAATAAATTTTATTATCCATTTAGTAGTAAAGTTCTTAATTTGAACCCAAAGTATCTCTTTAATATTTGAAAAAAATTATAAAAAGAATCAAAATTCTTTTTATTTTATTTTTAATATTTTTAAAATTATTACAATATATATACAATGATGGTTTGGCCTTAATTCCTGCTAGTAATAAGGAGAGCCTCACTCTTGCGATCTGCAAGTTGTAGGCTTAACGAACACAGCCAACCTAGGCTTACAGCAATGGCCTGGTTGGTAATAAGGATTACTTCTTCTATGTACTTCGCCACCACTACCACTTCAACATAATCTGCGAATCCCACTACTATAGCTCCTTCTCGCATGGTTAACTTAAAAATTCTGCCATACATGACATTTGGCAGACAAATTAAAAATATAAAATGATAATTTTTAAATTATAACAGACAGTAATAATTAGAAAGAATAAAAATTCAGAGAAATAACTAATCCTTCAGCATAGCTTTGTGTAACATTGTGAGTAGACCTCCCTAAAAGATTGGTTCCCTGAAAGATGAAATTATAACATTTTAATCCAAAGATAAAATCATTACAGATGAATCAATGTATCACTGAGTTCAGAAATATAGGAAAAATTATATAAATGTCAAAAAAGTATCCAAAGTAAATTTATAAATTAGATGAATTATTAAAATTTGTAACAGTGTATTATGCGTTAGAAGCTAATGTATTTTACCAAAATTATGTTACTGGAGTGCATAGTCCTAAGAACAGGGCGAAACCCTGAAATGTTGAATATTTTTTGTATAGAATTTAGCAAATGAGAAATTATGACAGTAATATTTCATTAATTAATAATTAATAAATTAAATAATTTGGATAATATTTCCTATTAATGTCAAATTTTATACTTTAGATATAATATTTATATTTGAATATCTAGGATGTTTTATACTGAAAAAAATAAAAATAATGAGAAATCATTAGTCTATTGATTGGGTGTTTCACAACTGCAGTAAAAACGTTTTGTCAAAATGCATATTTATCAGAGCAAATCTTACTGAAAGATCTTGTGGTTCCTGGGACACATTCTTTTTCAAACAGTGATTTCCTTGTAGTTTGAAGACCAACATAAGCATGTACTACATCAAAACCAAGCAGATCAATAGCCAAAATATATAGGAACATCTTGCTAAAAACCAATGCAAATCATTTTTGTTAAGAGTTAAGGAGTGCTCATGAAAAAAAAAAAATGGTTAAAACCAATAAATGAAATAATAAAAATTGATTTCATACTATTGATCATGAAAGCACTTAATCATTCATATTCATTTCATAAGAAAATAAAATTAAAATGCATCTGGGTAGGCACCTCTGTATAAAAAGAACTGAATTAACTAGATAATTTTGATTATTTTTTCTTTAAATGTATGCTAACAGTTAACCGTTAATGTTAACAATTTTATCTAACATAATTTTAAAACACTTTACTTCAAAATAACTATTATTCTTCAGCCAAATTTTAAAATAACTGTTGCTTTCAACCCTTGGCTAAAAGCAATACCTCGCCTGCTCAAGTTTAATAAACAATAATTTTGGAAGCCATGTGCTTCAAGTTTAATAACCAATAATAGTTATAAGTATAATAAGCATTATTAAGTATAATAAATAATAATGGTTTAATAAGTTTAATAATAATAATGGTATAAATAAGTAATAATGGTTTAAGTTTAATAAACAATAATTTTGGAAGCCTGTGAACTGAATTGAGATCTCAGATTCTTTTTTGCTTTGATGTTTAACTATTATTCCATTTTAGACAATAGAGAAATTTAAATCATCTGAAATCCTTTCATTCTGTTAGCTTTAATTGAAACACCCAATTTTATGGTACTGAAGAGAGGAATTTCAGATTCCAAAATTTATTCTATAATTAAATTAAAACTTAGGTGCTTTGTTGAAACTAAAAAATCATTTTATTATGAGTCATTATCCCGGAAATTTCATTACTTCTATTTTCGTTGCTACATTTCAAGTACTCACGTAAAAAATATTTATGAGTTAAAAAAAGAAATTCTTGTAAGCACATTGTGATTTATAAACAATGCATCAACCTATTCTTTAAATATATATATACCCTTTTTCTACATAGTTTTAAAAACATGAAATTTTTTTATTTTACCATCCATTTATTTTTAAATCCTCTTCTTAAATTTTTCTGCTTCATAAATAATTATTTTTTCTAAATTTTACAGAATGGTCTATAATACTATATTACTGAAGAAAATAATGTTTGAATAAAATAAGATATTTTTTCTGATTCTGTTTGAATCATATAACTTGAACTGTGTCTAAATCAAATATTCTATCAATAACTCCCTTAAATGAGAGTCGCAAGCTTTTATTAAACATTTTTCTTGTAACAGGTTCACTTTTTTTTCTAACACTTTCCTAACCCTCCATTAATATCTTATACATCCACTTGTTTAAAAGTTTTCAATGGTAATAAAAGAGATGAATCATAATGGAACAAAATGAAATGAAGTATCAATTAATTAACATTAGTGAAGACATTAATTAACATTAGTGAAAAAAAACAAACATTAAAAGTAAAATGGGTTTCAGTTATAAGTAAAGATATATCTAGAGAAGATGGTGAAAGTAATATAAATCAAAAAATGTCCCAAATAATAGTTGTAGAACTTTTTGTAATTCTTAATATGTTACCCTCTCTCTGGATAATTCTTGTTAAACATTGGTATTATTATTTAATTTGTAAATAAAACAGTAGATAGCAACACTGCTTCTGGGATATATGACTGCTTGGCTTTCCGTGGTTCTGGCTCAGTCAGGTGTGGCGGTGTCTGTTCAGAAACATATTCTTTGTCTCTTTCTTTGTAAAACCTTCCCTAAATCCACAATAATAGTTCCTTTGATCAACTTTAAAACTAATATTTTGGAGGAAGAAGCATGTCTGTTGAAGTCATAGTACTGTATCAAAAATCCTACTAAACCTACTTTAGCCATTTTCTGGCCTGCTTATGCGATACAACACGAGGAGGCCCCTTGCCTCCGGATTTAAAAATAGTACCATTTAGAATGGATATTTCATAAATAACAATAAACATTACAGATAATCTTAAAATACCAAAGGTAGTAAAAGGTAACACACAACACGATTTATTTCGTTTTTTTTTTTTTCACAATAAAGCACTCACTAATTCACTGTTTCTTTCTGTTTTAGAGAGATCAGAAAAAAAAAAAAAAAAAAATCTGGCCTGCTGTTCTTGACATAATATTACCTCGTAGCTAATATATTACCTGATGCTCATCAATGGGAAAGGCTTTAACTTTTCAGGATCAGAGAGGTAAACTTGACCATCGACTGAGCAAAAGCCCATCTGCCACAGTTCTGGGTCCAGTTTTTTTAAGTGAGGAACTTCTTCATAAACCTAAAATAAAAGGTAATTTAACTTGAAATAAATTTTTATGAAATGTTCTTATCTGCTAAAAGCATTATGAAGTGATAACTTATTGGTATTAGTAACTGGTGAAGGGAACTAGTCTCGCAAGTGGGATCAGTGGTCCTTTTTACGAACAAGTATCTGTCAATTCCACTGTTTTGAGCTATTATGTTCTTCAGTATCTTAAAAATGGTCCTCAACTCCATTATAACTCTTCTTGGATACTTTGTTTTCATGGAGTTTATTGGGTATTTAATATTTCATTGCTTTGGCCTCAAACTTAGCTTTTTTCTGAGATAATTACCTTGCCAACTTGGAGGACCTTTCTTACCATTCATTCAATATATTCAATAGATTTTTTTTTATGCTTGTTGTTGATCAATAACAACTATCCTTTTTAAAATTGAGGATAAAAAGATATATGTTTACTTGAACTAATGGTATTTTGAATAGTGAGTTCAGTAATGTGTCTCAACTGGTTGATGTTTGTCTTATACTCCTCCTAGTCATGAGTGAATCCAGGAATTATCTTAAAAATCACATTCTCACTCTAACAAAGCCAAGCTGTTTTGTCAAAAAATTTTTTTTTTTTTATTTTGGAAATTATCAACTTAGTATAAGTTAACAGGTGTATATGATCCTGTGCAGATTGGGGCATAGGTCCCAGAGCACCCGGTTCAGAATGTTGAGGGTTCAGTTCTCACCTGTGGCAGTTAATATTTATTTCTCAGCGCTCCCAAGAAATGAATCTTGACACTCCCACCTTGGTCCCACCACCGGATCAGTGGTCCTTTTTACCAACCCCTGGTGGCGACCAGAGTTGCTGCCGTGTATTAACCAAGGTGGAAGTGTCAAGATTTATTTCTTGGGACCGCTGAGAAATAAATATTAACTGCCACAGGTGAGAACTGAACCCTCAACATTCTGAACTGGGGGAAATCTCCCGAAACGTTGCTGATGATATGAAATAAACTATTGTTTTTTAATAAGGAAGAATTTATGTCATTCACTAAATCCTTTTAATCTATGTATTTGTTTTTTTCTTCATTTTATTGAAGATTTGGTATTACCTCAAAACATCTACTCCAACATCAACACAATAGATTCAGAGATTGCAAGGGTTGATGATAGATTCAGAGGTTGCAACTAAAAAAGGTGCTACTAGGTGGTTTTCTTTCTCATTTCTTTTTCTATTTAATTTAATATTTTAATCTCATTAGCCAATTTCCAATGTTCTTTGATAGTTTAAAGTTTAAAAACAAAGAGAAAAAAAAATCAAAGAATTTTACAATAAACTCCATCTTTTCATACAGAAAATCATGAATAAAAAAGGTTTTTTAGATAAATTAAAAAAATCTAGTGGCAAAGAGTTGCAGTAAGAAGCTTGGGTAGCCATCTTGGTCCCGAAAACAGAGTGAGTGAGTACCAGTGAGAAAGCCATCGTGACCTGTGCCAGTAGAGAGGAGTTCAGGACTCTTCAATAAGGTCTCTTCTCATAATGATGAGCGAGTAAATCCTTCGACTTAGGCGAAGGAGGCGGCGGCGGCAGGAGCATGAGAAGAGAGAACCCTACTTCCATAAACACATTCACATCACAAACAACCATCAAGCTCCATAGAATCCAACAAGTAAAATGTAATATCCATCAATTAATGTAATAACACTAACCAACTAACACATTGTAACTATTTGTTCAAACCATGAGAATAGAAGTATTTTATTTTAAAGTATATGATATCAAGTTATTTAAATACAGTCCACTCCATCATTACCAGTAAA
>NW_027107309.1:2637936-2638272 GCF_000696795.3 Halyomorpha halys | reverse complement strand
AGTGTATATGAAACATACTACATATTTACTTATTGTATTATTTTGTACAGTTGTAAGTTACAATAAATAAATCATTAAAAAAAAAAATATTTTTAATCTCCTATCTTTTAGATTTTTTTTCGTTTCGATAATTTGATAAGAGTTTATATAGATATATACTTATGGATTAATTATTATTATATCCTCAGGCATTTTGCTAAAACTTGGTATTGTCTTGTTTGATAACACGGTTTACTCCAAGTGTTTAAGTAAGGCGCCCCCTCCCTTCTGAAAGGAAGTTCATGATGCCACCTAGTGGCAAAGATATGCAGTACGAAGCCTGGGGAGCCATCTTGG
>NW_027107309.1:2636458-2637886 GCF_000696795.3 Halyomorpha halys | reverse complement strand
ACGGCGGATATTTCTTTGTACTTTCTAATGTCTAAACTGGCGCACGATAATGGCTCTGCCTAGACGGTTAATGGTTTCCAGAGGGTACCTACCCTCTGTTATCTATATGTCTTTGTACATTACTTGCCTAGGTCCGGCGGTACCTTTTTCATGCCGACAAAAGAAATTATTTTAAGTTAAAAAACCCCAGCTGGTACCTCTCATACATATCATAATGAAGTGGGGACTCTTAATTCTCGTTAAACCACCTTGCACAACCATTGATCTAGTAACAGTACTTCCTTACAAACTACTGAACATCCCCCAACCTTTCTTGGGTTGCAGTATTACAGATTTATTATTGATTTTTTTTTTTGTATACACACATTATGTCCTGCTAATATTTCGATGACCTTTATTTTTTTCTATCAAATATGGTCTAGAAAACTTTATAAAGGAAAATAGAAGAATCTATAAAAAAGTTTTCTATACTTTTGAAATAATCTAATGCATTTCGTCAGAAAGAATATGAAACCAATTAACTGCAAAATCCCAACTTTTCAAAGGTACAAAAACCGTTAACGAAAAGAAAGTAAATTTTTTTATCATATTTAAGATAGTTTTTGAAATAGTATGTATTGGCAGGTGATACAGTATCAATATTAAAAAAAAAATTAAGGAGTTTCCTTTGCAAAGTCGATATATCCACCTTTAGATAGTTAATAGTTGAAAATAATTATAAGAGCATATTTAGTAGGTAAATTATATTTTTATAGAAATTGTTGATGTTTATTTGACTGGAGAACATTTAAATTTCGTAAAAAAAAATTATTTTAAATAAACTGAGCTTTTTGGTGTAGGATTTCAATCTGTCCAAAAACCTTTAAAGTAATCTAAACCCATCAATTTTTAATCAACCTGAGATTTTCTGAGGCAAAAATAAAGTAATTCTAAATTAAACAGTTTTGGACTTACGTGGATGTTTTACCGACGATAATAAAAAAATGATAAATGGTTAATTAGCTTGAATATAAATTATAAAGCATCTGCTTTCTTCATTACATGTAATTAATATCAAACAACATGTAAATTAAAATCTTCCTCAAGCATTTATCTCTAAAAAAATCAGATACGTTTCTCTAGCATTAGACTGACAACATTATCCTAATTTTTACAAAATCCAATTCTATTAATAGTTTAAAGCTTTTAAAGAACTTGATTTTTGACTCTTAAACCTGAACTCTGGATATTGATATGAAAACTTATTCTCATTTTTGATATCTTATGATTTCTTATTTTTAATTTCCACACACAAGACTGAAACGACAAGAAACTGCTCGTAGATTCCGTTTGCTACAACACTTACTTGACAAACGCTCTAAACTTCCCATTCACTACAAAAAATTAGTATACACTACAATAATCAGACCAATTTGGACATATGGAATT
>NW_027107309.1:2626400-2628498 GCF_000696795.3 Halyomorpha halys | reverse complement strand
AAGCAATATTCTTCTGAGAGTCAACAAATGCCAGCTGACCCTAATACTTCATCTCAAACCAGCTCAAATGTGTTATCACATCTTGAATCAACAGGAGCACAGCAGGGTTTTCCACAAGACTTGTCTAGGCCTATTGATGTTGAGGTAGCCAATGATATATTGACCCAACATTCAAAAGCTCATTCAAAAGGCATCAGTCATCAGTATAGAGCTCCTTTACTACAGTTACCTTTTCAGATCTCTCCAAGATCGGCAATGTCTACCAACACACTTCATTGTGACACGGACCCATCTGTACACACCCATCCTCAGGAAACTTCAACTGTTTCACCAAGGCCACTTACAACACCTAGTATTCCTAAGGTGAATACTTTATCAGTTGCATATTCTCAACAAGGCACATTGCAACAACATGGGCTAATGGGTTTGCCACATGTTACAGCTGCGGGCGCAACTATCAGTGCTGAGTTTGTCAAATACAGGGATCACCAATGGGGACAAACTGTGAGACATCCCTCTTTGAATAGAAAAATTCGAATTGGCGATCAAGTGACTCCATTTCCAAATATGCTGCATACATACACAGCCCATATACACATGGATACACAGCCCAAAGTGAAACCTAATAGCTCCAAGAACAAGGTACAGGCAGATAATATGTTACCATCCAAAAATGGAATACCTGATGCCAATGGAAGAAATGAGTTTAAAGCTTATCTTAGCAGAGACAATTTGGATAATTTCACTCTGCCTACTGCAATCAAGACAGAATCATCAGGAATTCCAAAAATACCACCTCAGATCTCTAAGAACACTCCTGTTCAAACCAGTGAGCAAACCATGGAAAACGCTCAGAATGGAATCGAAATTGATGATATTATCCATCACAACACTATTTCCATCAGTCATGAACATGGAAATATTCAAACACAAAAGGACTCTCCAGTTCCTTATCCGTATCTTCAACGAAGTTCATTTCCACTAGCTAGACAGTCTCCACAGACTATTTCAGTAGCAACAACATCAGCTGTTACCCCAGCTATGGTTACTTATTCAGATACTCAGTCCACCCAAAGGACTCCTTCAGCAACTCAAATGAACTCTTCAGAACCTCAATCACAATTTATAACTGCTTTCCCCAATTCAAAAGATGGGGCACCACTATCTGCAAATCGTAACAGCCATGCTATATCGGGAACAGCCCTGGATAGTATGCTCTCACAACAATCTTCTAATGACCAAAATCCAGATAACATATTTTGGTACAATGCGAAACTCAGCCTTATCTCCTTCTGCATGAAAGCGACATTGAACAAGGAACTTACACCACTTCTATTCCCGAACGAGGTTGGAATTATCTTGGTGGGCGGCGCAAAAGCATCAGCAGGAGTTTTAGGAACTCAACTATGCCATGCAAAGCAGATCCTTCAGGTAGACTCAGAACATTTAGAAGCACTGTCAAATGCACTGCGTTTGACTATAACATCACTGCATGTGATACCAGAACCTAGGAAACCTCCTGATAGATGACCATAACTTTTTGCAACGGACTGAAACTTTGGTTGACATTAGCGTTTGTCTTGGTATTTTCTTGTAATTTTTTTTTGTTAATTTAAGAATTAACCATTAGCATTATTACTATTACTACATAGGTTGTAAAACTTCTCATTGACCACATGTTTCTTAAGAGGTGAAACTTTATTTTGTAGTTTATTCTGTTTACTAGTTATTTACTTTGAATTTGCTGTGTTAACACATACACATAGGGTGTGCATTTATTTTCTTAATTTATGTATCAACATATACTGTTTCTTATTTTCACATATATGGTTTATAGAGTTTATTTCTATACATAAACTTAATTATTATGTTTGTTCATTGTATATTCAAAGTTTGTTTCATTTATCTTTCTGCATTGCTCTTACAAGAATATTTTCACATAACATTCTGTCCATGCTGGTTAGATTACGTTTTATTTTGAAAAACCTCTAATCTTGAAACGTGTCATGTCCTGTCAACATGTACCCCACATCTTGTGTACTATAAATTAGCCCAGCTTAATTTAGGTGGGCGGTTTGTTTAAGTAAGGCGCCCCCTC
>NW_027107309.1:2616203-2625685 GCF_000696795.3 Halyomorpha halys | reverse complement strand
ATAATTAATTTGGGTAATATCCCCCAATTTTGACTCCGGGGAATACCTGAATTAAACACCAAGTTTAACGGGCCAACTTTCTCCTTTTGGTGTTAGACAGTTACACAGCAGCGCTCTCAGTGGAGTGACAGTTATTAAACCTTTAGTTCAAATGAAGTATAAAATAGTAAATTAAATGTTGAGGCACAACAGCATTAGCAAGGTATAAAGTTCATAGTCGATAGTTCAGATATAATCAAAGTAAAGCTATCGAATTGTCTCAAAAGTTAAATTTTCGGTAAAATCCTGTGGAAACGGATTCTAAGATTAGGTCGTTAGGACTTTTTCAATCTATATTTTTTTTTTACGTTTTTCTTTTTATGTTCTATAATATTTTGTTCTTTTTTCTGTAGTTGTATGTGATGCTGTCACCCAGTTTCGCTTGGAGGTTTCTTTCCTTCCACAATCCCGAAAATAGCTCTTATTAGAGATTGGTTATTGTCGCTAGGAGAATCAGTGACATCTTTCTACCTTTCTTTCAACTATGCCTGATAATTTTTTACGATGTACAAATGATTAATAGAACATGTATGGAGGTAGGTACTTGGTCTGAGGTCAAGGTTATTAGTTGTGGCAGCAGTCTATTGCTTTGATACTTTCAATTTGTCACTTTAAAAAAAATTTCTGGGATTCCAAGACCTTAATTTTTCTATTAAAATCTACTTCCCCCCTTTCTCGACATTTCTGGCATACGGGGTGCGGCAGAAGTGCGCTGGACTTGCGCATGCCACTGCTCCCAGAAATCAAAGATTTTATTATTTAATATTTTTATTGTTAATAATAGTGGGGGGTTCCATTTAATTTTTGGGAACATTTTTTTTCTGGGTTGTACGTCTTACTGTTGGGGTTGCACCATGTCCCACCCCTCCTGGTCTGCATTTTCGGGTGCATCCTGCAGTTCACCAGCCTTCCTGGACCATCATCCTCCTCTTCTGGTGGTTTGCTGATGCCGGATGGTGAAGCCCTTCGTGAAATTCGTGGGGCCCGACCAACTTTTTTAGTTATTTATTAAAAAATTTTTTGTTATCATTACCCTCTTCCTTGTCATTTCTGAAATTAAGTTTTTATTTCGTGAGACCGCCACTGTAATAAAAGTCGACCCACTAATTCTTAACCCGGGTTCAAATTCTGCAGATAATTATCTTCTGTTTCACTGTAGCCGTAATTAGGCTTATTATCTAAAATCGAAGCCATCCTACTTTAACACCATAAATAGATAATTTCTCCCTTACCCCGAATGTCAGAAATGACAATGAATGGGATAAAAAAAAATTATAATCTATTAACAGTACAGCTACATTCTTTTTTTTCATGACTCTTCCTTGTCATTTTGACATTCAGAAGGATGGAGTTATCTACAGGTTATCATCCTATTTAACACCATGGTGGGAGAAAAAGTTTACATTTCTTGGGACTTCCACAGAAATAAAAGTCGACACCCCAGGTTGGATTTAATTTAATACAGCAGCAGTTCCTAGGCTACGAAGACCTAAGCCTCAACTCTCTGAGGCTAGGTACCCCCCGGTTCCCAAAGCCACAGGACTGACTCACGGTGAAACAGAAAATAATTTTCTTCCACAAGCTGATTCCAACCCGGGTCTCTGAAATCAGTCGTACAGTGTCTTCCCACTGAGCTTTCACGCTCACTGAAGTGTTATTTAATAGTATTTATTTAAGTCCAGAAATATTTTGTTTGTAAATTTAGAATAATTAAAATAGTTCTAGAATTTTAAAATCGTATCTAACTAAAATTGCATGCTGGGTTATTATTGTATCTAAAAGTCTAATTTAATTTACACGTATTATTGTAATATTAACAAATTAATTTTAAATATATTTTTTATATAATTGAAAGATATTGCTTAATTTTTAATTGTTAATAACTATTTCTGTTTGTTTCAGGTATTTATCATTACTCAAACTCTGTCCATCGCTATCCGTAAGTAGGATATTAAATTTACGATTCTTCTCGAGCCTTCAAAAAAGTTTCATATAAAACTACAAAAAAATCTTTCATTACAAAGGGGAATGTAGGCTGGAACTAATTAGCTTTTCTTTTCCATTTTTTCTTTTTAACTAGAAAGGTAATTAAAAATAATGGGCTCGTTTTTTTGACGTTTAATAATTCTGGAGCCTTTTTATCATTATTTTGTGAAAGTCAACACCATTTGCTTCATGATAATCTCTGATAATGAGTGAAGTTTCACTGATGATAATAATTCATGACGTAGAATAACATGTTTAGACCGGAATTTGAAAAAAATACGTCTCCATAGACCTTGAAGGAAGTCTGGTTTAAAAAATAATTAAATTCCAAGGTTGTTGGATTGATTTGTAGAGCAGTTTGTATCCGTTTCCATTATTTATTTTACATTACGAAAGACGATTTTTTTTAATTTTTGTTTATTTTTATTTTTGTGTAAAATATTACACGAAAATACATGTAATAACATTCTGTCTTATATTTATAGACAATGGTAATAGGAATTATAGAGCTCATTCGCGCTATATTTTCAAATATATAAATTAAATCATAGTAAAATAAGAAGGAGAAGAGAAAAAAAAAACAAAAACAAATTTAAACTAAAAAAATAATTAAGTAATATCTTAATAAGATCTCGGAAAAATGAGAAGTAAATAAGATTCCTTTGGCGTTGACTTTTTTCATTGAGTTGTGCTCCCAAAAAATTAAAAATTTGACCCCCCATGGTTAGAACAGGTTGGTTACATGTACATAACACCCTCCCCCTATTTGTCAGAAATGACCAGGAGGAGGTCATTAAAAAAAAAAAAGAAGAAAGATAAGGTCATGGAACTTCTCTCTCAAAAACGTCACTGGTACCTTTTTTTATGTTATAAGTTCGATTACGATGAAACTAATTCTTTAATTTTAGTCATATTTACCATTAATGTTCAAGTAAGGAAAATATTTATAGCGATGCAAAATTTTGTAGGATTTTTATTTATTTATTATTTTCAATCCAAAATGGCGATTGCTTTAATGGTCCTGGTATGATCAAATATCATTAAATTATTCCACAGTTAAGACGAAATGCGGCATAAGTTTTTATCAATATAAAATGTGAATATTCCTTCAAGGGATTTAAAACGATGAATAATCAGATTGAATTTTAGGTTGTTAATATTCGCGGAAACATCCTATTTTATGGTATTTAAAAAACTATTTTTAAATACCATAAAATAGGATTTTCTCAACTTTAGTACGACTCTGCCTCTATTACGCAGTGTTGTAAACTGTATGGGATTTTCTGGTTGACAGAATGGAGACCCGTTGAATTATTCATGTAATACCTATTGGGTTTATTGATTCTTTTTATTATCTAAATTTCTAATTTTAGCCTTCCCTTTTTGGCCTCGGCCTAATCTTTTCGTAAATAATCCCATAATAGTACAAGAGCCCAAGAGAAGAAAAAAGGCATTTTACCCCAATTTTTTATTACCTTAATGAAAACTAGGTATAATTACTAGTCAAAATTGATGAGTCTGCCAAGTATAGGTAGGAGGAATACAAAATGGTGTCTATTTCAAAACGTTAAAAAAACAAATGTTTTTCTTTCGGAGCTCCTTATCTTTAAAATATCAACAACACTAGAAAACCTAATGTAATATCATTTAAAGAAGAGTAAAATTAATTAGAAAAAATCAAAATTAGTAAAACACGGTATTATTCGAATAAAAATTAGATTTTTTTATTCGCTTATTTGAATATTTATAACTATTTTTGATTTGTAATGTCCCCTGTTACTATTATGAGGGTCCTATTTCACATTTTCTGACGAGTAGATAACGAAAATGCTATCGATTTTATGCATGCTCGTGCATCGATTTATTTTAACTTTCCTGATTTCTAATATATTAGGGTACATTTATATGTTTTCGGATAACCAAAATATAAAAATGCTATCGATTTTACGGTCACACGCTTGCATATCGATTTATTTTAACTTTTCTTATTTCTAATATATTAGGATCCCTTTTTATGTTTTAGCAGCTGTAGAAAATTAAAATGTTGATTATTCGTGAAAAAAATTTGCGAATACACGTGTATTCGGAAAGTTAATCTTTTTTTTTCATAATAATTGATTATTAGAGTAGAGAATTCACGAATACAAATGTATTCATCTCTCTTCAATCGAATAATACTCTGGTTCAGACTGACCTTGGGGCGAACTTAAATAGTATTTTATATTAGTCTCAAATTCGGATAAAGTCCTTTACAGTACAACATCCCAATCACTTTTCCTGGACTGGTAATGTAACAAATAAATTCATTCATATATCATGTTGCTCACTCATTCTCAATTTGCTTGTTGGAAGTGACTTTGGATTCTCTGAAGTGTTTTGGCAAACGTATTTCAACTTTATTTCAAAGCTATTTTTGTATGTTATCTTTGGCTCTCCTTTTGGGCAACGGTTTAAGCTGTCTATTTGTGCTACAAGATGAAATATACTTTTAAATTATTTAAAAATAAACATTTTTTTTTGTTTTCTTTATTATTTTCACTCTATCCTAAGTATTAAAATTTACAGTAGGAGAAAAATTTATTTAAATATAGAACGTAATAATTTAATGCTTTTATTTGTTTTCTTTTTTTGGGTGGAGGAGATTATTTTTTATTTTCACTCTATGCTAATTACTAAAATTTAAAGTTTGAGAAAATAATTATTTAAATATAGAATGCAATAATTTAACACTGTTATTTATTTTATTCGTTTTATTTATTATTTTCACTCTATGCCAAGTATTAAAATATTAAGTTGGAGAAAAAAATTGAATGCTGTTATTAATTTTGTTGGGGGGGGATTAATTTATTATTTTCACTCATGCTTAGTACTAAAATTTAAAGTTGGAGAAAACATTATTGAACTATAGAATGAAATAATTCAACGCTGTTATTTATTTATTTTTTAAATAATATATTTAAAAAAGTATTAAAATAAATTAATTAAAAAAAATTTTTTTTTTCTTAGCGTGTAGCTACTCGAAACGTACCGAAGCAAAACGTGCTAGCTATGGCTGTAACATTAATATTCATTAGATTATTACTGAGTCCAGCTTTATTTACTTATAATCAAATGGTTCGACTTTATAATAATAGTGGTTTGTTCAGTGAATGCTCACATAGTTAATTATTAAAATCAGAGAAACATTGTTAAGATTTTTTTAATTATCAATTCACGCATATCGCTTAACTCAACATGAATACATATGTAGTATGAATGATATTTGTCCAGCTGCTTTTTAAGTCTTGTATTTCTTATGCATTGAATGATTAATTATTATATGTAATTAAAATATAATCTTGACGTTATCAGATGTACTAGATTGCTGATTACAGTTTTCTATTGCAAATTGGTAAGATGTTTCAATGTTCAATTTTTTTAAATTAAAATAAAATGAAAAAAACTTGACCATTTTCAGCCATTGACAATTTTCGCTTTAGTCTGCAGTGTTTCAATATAAATATTAATAAAAATTAAACTATTATTAATTGATACTGTCATAAAATTGATTATAAGTAAGAAGTAAGAATATAGGATTTTTTTTTCGGATAGATTGAGTTATTTCGATGAAATAATGATTTAATTAAGTACAGTATTTTTTTTACATTATTTAGTGTTTATACTAACTTCGTAATTAAAAAAAAAAATGGAAGATCATTGATTGACCTAGGATTTGCTCTGTTAATTACATTTTTTTGTGTAAAAGTAGCAATAAAAGTTATTGAAGATAAAAATGTTTATAAGTAATAAATATTGAGTCTCTGTAAAGGCTGAAGTACTGCTTCATTATTAAAATCTTTTTACAGTCACTCAGGTTTTAAACGTGAGCTATAAAAAGGAGGTAATGAGTGCCAATTAAGTTTTTTTATTAATGATTCATAAACAAGTTACAGATTCTGAATATCTCGTGTCTACAAAAAACTGTTCTAGATGAATTTTATATCTTCTAACGGTTTCATGATTGGTGAAGTTGTTGCGTTTTTGTAACGTTAACTTTTTTTTGTTTAATTTGTGTTATAAGGGCTTATGCGCGTATTGAAAACAATTTATTGGAACCAACCGAAAACCTAAAGTAGATTTTTGAAAGATTACATACACGCCTTTTGTGATTGTGAAACTGTTGTATTACTAGCAGGAACAAAGTTGATATTAGCTATTTCCACCTCGAGAGAACTTAAACTACAAATTTTTATATAACTAGAAAAATTAAAGTTTACTTAAGAAATAAAATGAAATGAAAAAAAATAAAATAATTAAGTTTAAAAATGTCTTTATTTTATTTATAGCTTAAATGCCGTTTAATTTATTTCCTTTAATATTCCTAAATAATCTTTTGTTGTTAGTAGTAATAAATATAAAATATGAAATACTGTAAGATCGCTGATTCACCGTGTGTAATATTTAAATGAAGACAATCTTCGTTAACTGACACTCAACTTATGTAGACATGATTGAACAAAGTAAATGAAAAAATAAAAATTTAAGAATAATAAAAGGTTTTAGACAATTAATGAAAATGGAATGAAATTTGTTCCCTATTATCATCATTTAATTTTTGCCTATTTTGAATATTTTTTTCACAGTTTACTTTAAAATTATTTTCAAATGTACCGTATTTTTAATCGTAAATCCTCACTATTTCTTTATTACATGCAACAATTCACTTTCGCACCGACCTCTAGTCTGAAAGGTTAAATTCCTATCTTGTTCATTATCTTCCTTTATTCTTGATTTTACTCTCATTCCCCTTTTTGCATCTTTTGCGGCTACTATATTGTATATTTCTTCTTTTTTTTTTATCAGTTGTTATTTCCGTTTTCATTAATTGTCTAAAATCTTTTATTGTTCTTATTTAAGTTTTACGTTTCACTGTAATTTTTTTTAATTTTTCAAATACTTTGTTCATTTATATCTACATCATTTAAGTGTCTTTTTTTATTTTAGCTCTGATGAAGCCCTTGGCTCATAATTAATAGTTTCACCTAGGGTTTTTTGGAGAAAATTAAGAAATTCGAAAACCTGTTTTTTAGTAGAAAATATCAGTTTTCTATAAAATATCGAATTGTTATATCAGGCTTTAAAAACGATTAAGCCTAGTTCGGTTGCAAGTGAGAGGGTATTTTCTATTTCGGGGAATTTTGTGAATAAACTAAGGACACGGCTAAGTAGCAAATGGATAGACGTCCTCTGTTTTCTGAAATCATATTTTATTAAACAAAAAAATAAATAGAATATTCAAATTTGTATTAAAATTGCCCGGAATAGAAAATACTCGGTCCTTTGCTTAAGTGTCATTTAAACTAAAATTTATTTTAATAAGTATGTATGCATAAACTTTATTTACTCTTGTCTTCCGGCTTTGATTATTATTTATATTATATAATACACAGTTATATATTTTCTAATTGTTTTTAATAAGTATCCATCTGTATCTAATAACATTGTTTTTTTAAAAAATAATATTGTTCTTATAAAAATATTAAAATATATTGTTTTTATTTATTCGAACCCTTTGCTGAATAACTCGTTTCACTATTATAAAAATATTTACATCCTTATATGTGAAAATTATGCATAAACAACGAATAATTGTTTTTAAAGTTATTTAATCCTGGTCAACTATTATTTCTTCGTTCTACTAAATTGCATGAAAAAATTTTACTATCAATAAAATTGAACAGTAAAAAATTTCTGTCAAAAACTGCTTTTAATCACCCTAAATTTTCTGTTAAAATTTTTTGTTCGAATTACAGAATATTCGAGCAAAAATATTTTTTATAAAAATTCGAAACCGGTTTTCTGGAAAAATTACTATTCGAAAACCGGTTTTCTAAAATGTCGGTTTTTGTATAAACCCTAGTTTTACGACTATTTGAGTTTTTCTTTGACCGCACCCGGACCTTCTTTGTTTTAAAATATCAAATAATATTCTACAAATTTTCCTTTTCCACGGTTGTTATGTCAGTAATCATATTCTACTTTCACATATATATTTATGAAACATATTTTCATTCTAAATAATAAAGAAATATTTGTTCTAGGACTTATATAACCTTTAAGTAGAACGGTAAATAACCTTTTTTTTCTTTTGCCCACTTAAATTGGTCATTCACTTCACTGTTTACTGGTAAGATTATTCAAAGCCCGATAAAACCCATGCATGTAGTCGAAAATATCTTATTATTGTTAAAATAATTTTTGAAACTGCGACGTGGTTGGAAAATATTTATCTTTGTGCTTGGGCAGCGTGAAAGGGCATCGATAATTTTCACGGGTCATCTCGCCCAGGGCGACATAACAGCATCTAGAAATAGACGGAAAATATTAATATCTACTGACCGTGATTTTCAAAATATTGTGAAGGAAGAAGTATTTTATCTATTTATGCTTCACTAATATATTTTCTTCTAATATCTCTTTCTTATAAAATTTTAATTAGGTTTAGAACTGACCAGGCAGTATCTCAAAGTATTACAAGTGAGTTGTTACCTGTGAAAGCTCCAAGTTAAAAACCCATCTACTGATCGACGACTTCTGTTGTAGTTGTTAAAAAAATCGACTTGGTTGAACAGAAACTGAAATGAAAATAAATTATCCTTCAAAGGATGTTGTAGAAAATTAAAAATACCCTAACCTAGACGGAACCAGATTATTTGATCCGAACAGCCTAGAAATATAAAATAAAAAACATCCAATACCCACAGATAATCAGCTGATTATTATAAGTATATTGAGTGTCACTTTCCTATTCTCCCATAACAAATATTTTTAAAATTTATATCAAATAAATGCAAAAATTATAATTATTGAAAGTTCTTTAACTTCTGGTTTAATCTCAAATAACTAATCTGTAGGGCTTGATATAATATATTGTGAGTTGAAGTTTGGTATGTATAATAAATTTTGATAATAATAATGGCTTGACGGACCCTGAGGTTCGATACCGATACCACCAATTGCTCTGTACATACATCCTGCCAGTGATGCCCCTCCTAGCTCAATTCTACTAAATCAGTATTAAAGAAATCCTCTCATCTCCTTTTCGGTCTATACCTCGGACGTTTACCCATCGGTACTGTGTTTATTAACATTTTAGATATCCGCTCGTTACTAAGCCCTACGACCTTAAACACCCATCTTATACGCCGCAATGCTATAACCTAAATTATATTTACCGGGTGCAGTTCCCTTAATTCGGTGTTTTGTAGCCTCCTAAATTTTTCCGTTAATTCATCCTTTTTCGATTCGAATATTTTATGTAATACTTTTATTTTCGAAAACCTTAATGTGTGCTGTTCATCGCTCGGTGTAAGAGTGCATGTCTCGCATCAATAAAGAACAGTATGAAGGATAATAGTTTTATGAATTCTAATTTTTAAGTTTTAGGATAGTAAGGATGAACTAAATATTTTATATAT
>NW_027107309.1:2589609-2616153 GCF_000696795.3 Halyomorpha halys | reverse complement strand
ATACACACACACAAATACTAGTTTTAGTAAGTTGAAATTTATTAGAATATTTGTTCTAGAAAGTAAAATTAATTATTATTTCACTTTTTCTGTTTGTTGATTCTCTTTTTATTATTTCTAGAGCTCACCTTCTTTCGACTGTAATAATATTCTGAACGGACTTGTCCCGGCATTAACGAAGAATATAATATTTTTAGTTTGATTATTTAGTGTTAATAAAATTTTAAAATTTGAGAGTCCTATCATGTAATTGATCGAAATAAATAAAACGAACTGTATTAATTTGGACGTATCTACAAAAAATCAAAAGGGCAAAAACAATATACAGCATTCCGTCTAAAATGGGTGACGTATCCTTCATTTTTTCTCTCTCACCCCCGCTGCTACGTGGCCTATAAAAAGGTTCTAGAAGAGAGGTTAGGACGGCCTCTAAAATATTCATAGCTAGATCGTCATCGCTGGCCTGGGTCCAGTTGGACTGTTTGCGTTCGCTTATAAAGCAGGGGTAGTGACCTTATTGTTTAAACATTTGTCACAAAGTGGGAGCCGTATCCATCACGTTACCACGGTCACATTATCGGCTACGTAAATATTTGCCTCCCGTAGCTGACATATTACCGTCACATTTAGCTGATGGCAGTTCCTCTTTGCATTCCAACGGAACTTTTTCCTTTCGAGATTATCGATTGAGATGTGTAAACAACTTCGAAGCACGATTCGATAATTGTCTGTTAAGGTTACGTCGTGATGGTAAATGTTAGCCATGTCTTCTTCGTACTTGTTTGCCATTTAAATATTAATCGAGATTTATAATAAATAACAGTCATTGTTCCGTCATTTTATATGTTAATTAAAATATAAAGAATAGAATTTAAAAAGACTCTTTATTTACTTATTTACATTTTTCATATTATATTACACAAATATACGATACTCCTTTTAATACCTTCTGCAGGGAAATTTTCTATGGCATCTAGAATGTACCCATTGATCAAACTCCAATAGGACATAGAGGAGAAGATCTCAAGGTTTCTTCGATCTTCTTTTCTGACGCCTAGAAGGATTATCTGCTTATGTAGGAGAAGCCTGGTTAGAAAAAAGGTTTGGGTTATTGGGAACTTCATTATGGAAGGATTGGTATCTTGTTCTGGCCAAATCGGCTACATATGAAACAAGAGATCCTGATGAATGACTTGATTTGTGACAAAGTATGGATCATTAGGCATTTTGTAAGAATTACGATACGATAGGAAATTCGATGGTTTCCTGGAGCCCCAAAGCTTACCTCCAAATGTCCATAAAGGTGTTATTATAGTCATTTAGATTAGTCTTTTGTAATGAATTGGAAGTTAAGACCGTTTGTCCAGTAAATGTTAGTAATAGCAATCGTTGTTTTTCTAATTAAAATTACTTCAAGTTGCGATTAATTTGGAACAGACATCTCTGTTACAGAAGTTCGGAATATTCTGTATTCAATTTTTGGAAAATGTGATGAAAATTGTTGGTTATTTCCTTGCTAATGTCGGCCATATTTATTTACGAATTTATGGCAATTGAGACTCATTAGATGCAGAATTCTTAAAATATATTCGTTTTTTTTTTGCTTACAATACATTGGAATTAAAAAATCAAAAAGTAAAAAATATCCAAAACTTTTTTGTATCTTTTTTTAATGCTGTAATGTTTAGAATTAGTAATGCATTGTTAGAATTAAAATTTTACACTTGCCGTATATGTTCCCAAACTATTCCCTTTATTTTTTTTCACCAAAATTTAAATTAAAAAAAACATGAATAAAACTGATGTTAATTAAAATTATTAATGCTTAGTATTTTTATTTTCCCCTTTTTTACCTAATATAAATTAGTTACATAGTATACATTAAAAGAAAAAGTATTAGTAATATTATGAAATGGTTTTTTTTTTTTTATTATTTATTTATTGTAATTTACAACTGTACAAAATAATACAGCATGTAAATATGTAGTATGTTTCATATACACTTGAAAATCTTGAGAAGGAACCACCCATTGGTGGTACTTCAAACATTAATTTAAACTAGAAGGTCCCGTGGCCATCTTCTTTTCAGACGCCTCGGAGGATTATCAGGGATTGTTAAGGATGAAAGATTAAGAATTAATGGGTTAGGATGGTTAAGGAGTTTGGAATAAAAAGACGCATATCTGTTTTGGGTCAAATCTGCAACGAATAGAATGTTAAGGTCTTTATGAATGAGTTTATTTGTGACGTAATAAGGAGCATCAAGGATTTTACGTAGGATTTTGGATTGTAATGATTGGATGCGGGAAGAATTTGATGGTTTGGTGGAGCCCCAGAGCTCAATTCCATATGTCCAAATATTATGAAATGGTAAAACTTTTATTTTGCGTTAAGGTCATGTGATATTTATAAACAAATTTGTTTAGCCACATTTGTAACTGTCTGTCATTCTAATAGACTACATCTTTCAATTCCATTATAGCTGGGTTATTTTAAATGTGTTTGAGCGTTTTGCCTTCCAACGTATTGCAAAATTTACCAATCCTTGTTACAATCACTTTATCATATTTGTTGTTAAATATTCGTCCGTTTTATAAATGCGTCGTTGGCTCTTACTATTATTACACTATTATTAAACTATTACACGTTACCTGTACTACTAAACACGAAAATGAATAATCTAGATTACATAACCAGTGGTTATAATTCTGTCCAAAAGAACCTCACGATAAGGTCTTATCAGCTCTCTGTTCATCTGGCGTAAGAATGAGTCTAATTTGAGGTTCTGAATTAAAAAATTTGATGCGGGTGCACTCTACTAATAAATTCACGCATACTCAAATTTTGTGTAAATTGGTGGGCTCGTATTGAAGTTATTACTATTTAATTAATATAAAAGAACAAGGAAAGCGAAATTTATGAAAAATAAATTTTATTTTAAAACGTAACATTTCATAACAGAATGGCTCAAAATTAGTAGTTAGTGAATTTATTTATATTTTAAGCGTACTCTATTAGCACTCAAATTAAAGCTGGTTGAATGCACTATGAATTGGTTTATCTTCGTAGTGGTTTTCATGGTATTTGCTAGAATAGATTTATAAAATGTTGATTTCTAGTTGTTCGACAAAATTTTTAATTTATGAAAAACTCTATCACATGAATTATTAGACGTACTAATGTCCATAAGTACTCATATTTAAATCAAGTGAATTTACTGTGAAGTAGTTTTATAACGTCTATCTTCAGGGAGATTTTTTTTTAATCTTTATTGAATTTACAACTGTACATAATAGTATACCCAGTAAATTTTGTGTAAGATCATAATAACATGATACAGGCATGTAGAGAAACTACCCATTGGTAGAACTCTAAAAACATTTCACAATATAAGATCACGAGGCCATCTTATTTTCAGGCGCCTCGGAGAATTTTCAGGAATGGAAGAGGAAGCAAGATTAGAAACTTGTTGGTTTGGAAGTTTATAATGGAAGGAAAGATATCTAGTTCGGGCTTCATTGGTTACATATGGAACATTGAGGTCTTTATGTTTGTTTTTATTTGTGACAAAGTAAGGAGAATTGATGATTTTATGAAGGATTTTGGACTGTAAAGATTGGATACGAGAAAAGTTCGAAGATTTTGTGGAATCTTTTGTCATGAATTTAAAGTTTAGACAATTTGTCTAGTAAGTTGATATGGAATTTGAAAGTTAGGGCTGCAATCAAAGGGTCATTATTAACTGCGAGCATGCATGCTTCGTAGGCATGTATGGTGAGGATAGTGTTAGGATTGGTTGGGATGTCAGCTGTATATGTTAAGACTGTGTAGAGGATGGGACCGCGGATACTACCTTGAGGAACACCAGCGGACTGAAAGAAATGTGATGCATAGGAACTATAGTGGTTTACTTTAAATAATCATGGGAGAAAAATTTTGGTTTTTTCTTGAATAAAATTACACTCATGGGCTGTGCATCTTAAATACTTATTTAATATTATACTTAAATATGTTGTTTTTTTTCAATTAAACTTACTGTTTTCCTATTATAGGCTAGGTAAAAATTTTACCACTTTCTTTGAGGAAACACAATTTATTTTTACTTAACAAAAACCAAGTCCGAATTTATTGTATCTTCTTAACAGCTTCTATTTTGACATGTAGTGTGATCTGCCTAGCAGACTCTCAGTTCTTTATTGGCAATGCAATAAATATTAAAAAAAAAAAAACTATCAATATTTTTTTCATTTAGTGTCCATTTTTGCTCACGGCTTCTCGAAGATTCATACACAAGCAGCTCAGTATATTGTGGAACAATGTTCCGAGAAACTTACTAATATTAACATAAATATCACAATATCACTTATGTAGAATATTTATTATAAAATAAAAATATAATTGTTATCTACCACAACAATATTTTTTTAGAGGAAATTCATTACATTATTTGTTTTACTCTAATTAGTGAATGGTTTAGTGATTCATTTTTATAATTGGTACTTTTTTCTCTAGCGTGGCTTTAATCTTTTAGTCCAATTCTTGTTGATTTGGCCCTGGAGCCAGATCCTCTTTGGCTTGCCTCCAGCAGAGCTAAAAGAAATGGATTGCTTACTGTTATCTTCCATAGCCTCTTAACATCTTGTGAGGGATGTTTACACGCTAGTATACGATAAACTAGGATTTGATGTAGTCAATCCTTTTAGCTTTTTCTGACGTGCTTTCTTATCAATAATCCCTTTCGTATACGATATTTGTATCCCGTATATTTTTAAATATTGTTATAAAAATATTATTTTTTAACCGTATTCATTCATGGAAAAACGTGGTTTGTGCACTTTATATATACGCTTTTAATAAAATTATGGAATTTATGAGAACCCATCTTAACGTCTCAGTATATCTATAATGTACTTTACGCTGTTTTTTTTTTAAATAGTGGTACATATTTAAAAAGATAAAAAAATATGTGTTCGCAAATAACACTAATTACTTTTGGTTTTATTTTGAAATATATATTTTTTTTTGTTTGTCAGATGTGCCACTCGCTAAAGCGAAGCGGCTATATTATATAATCATTCATCTGTATATATATTTATATATGTTTCAGTGATAACTCATAAATACCTACCTAGTTGATGATTAATTTTCTTTAATACGTTAGTTTATAGGACAGGATAATATTTAGTTTTATATCTGATATATGATTGTTCATACGCTAAATTGTTACCTGTAACAGTGTTATTATAAACATATAAAAATGTTGATTTATACATTGTTATCTGATCAATTGTGAAGTATTAAAATTTCTAGCGAATTGGTATATTTGAAATTAAATAAACAGTCCAGTGGAAAACTATGTAATCCTATTTTTTAGGTTTTATTTTATTGATAATAGAATTTCGTCTGTGTAATTTTTACAAGATTAAGATTAAAGACAATTGAAAACCCATTTTGAATCTCAGAGCCATAAAAGTTTAATTATAATTAAATAATAATAATCAAGTTTCAGCCCTGAAGAAACGTTTATATTCGGTGAATGTTCCTGCTCGAGGGAGGAGTCGCGTTCTTCCGTTGCACACTATGTTTATACAACACTATTTTTTGTGGTGCCTAATTGTTGTTTTCCTCTACATTTGTTGTTTCAACGTGTGTTATTTCATTTCACGGGCCAACAAATATTCGGATAATGCTAAAGTATAAATTCAACAAATAAATCGAACTTCATAATTTTCCGCTGGAGCCTTTACATATTATTGGCAAAAATATTATCGGTTAAAGCTATTTTTTTTTTTTTGCAGAAAAAATTTAGGAAAATTGTTTAAAAATCGTAAACTTAGAAACCATTGTTAGTACTCTAAATGCAGTTAGTCTGTGCTTTGTGGTCATTCTAAATGAGTTCGGGATTCCCAGGGTTACTGTTCTTGATTGAAATAGCCAATTCCTGGTAGAATGGCATTCCTAATTGCACTGTATATATTTAATTGTTAATAAATAACAATTTTAATTTAATATATTTTCCAAAATCTTTACTTTCTCTTTAATTATAAATCAAGAACATAGTTTTGTTTTATTGCTCTTTATTATATTTCTTCCAAAGTATGCTGACTACATCAGCTCCTGGTAAAACCGGTGGTGAAGTATCTTAAAATAGTTCTAGTTTGTGCCAAAGAGGTACAAAATCGGACCACATATGATTTTGAACGCCACTCCTTATTTATTTTTTTTTTTAAATACGATAATGGAGTCTCTTATAAGAATCAGATATGATCAATATTAGATTTTTTGGTTTCTACGTCCAATATTGTTCTGGTTTTTTGGTTTATTCAAAATCAATGGAGTCCTGAACAGTAAGCATTTGGAAGAAGGACTAAAATTTATTCGCCCGTAGCTTCAATCCTATCATTTAAATAATTAATTAGCTGAACTTACTTTTCATGTGGTTACCTAGAGAATTGCGTAAGAAGATTCTGTAGAGAAATATTCTTCGCATTAATTCAATAAAATGAAAGAAAAAGTATATGGAATATATAAATTATGAAGAAAATGGTCAGGGATGCGGTCAAAAGAAAACAAAAATAGTCAACAACTATTTATTTTGAGTTGAGAGCATAGGAAACTATGACCTAGTTTAGGTATACTATCTAAACTAGTTAGGGGTCATAATTTCCAGTGCTTTCAACTTAAACAACCCTGATAAAGCTCTTCAAAATGGGGCGAAACGTCGGAAAATAAATAATTGTTAACTATTTTTGGTTTTCTTTTGACCACATCCCTGACCATCTTATACATATTTTGAAAAAAACGGTCAACTATTATATTACATATACTTGTAATAGTGTGATAGTAACTATCTCCAATTCAAAATTTGCAGTTGCAGTTTAATTTCAATTTTAACTTAACAATTAATAACCTCCATCTATAGTAATAATATGACATATATGTGGTGACGTGACATTCACTTGTTCGTTCGGCTGGAAAATCCGTGTGAAATACAATTTAATGGCCCTTGTATATAAACCTATTAGTGAACAATGTTTGTCCTTGGAATTGGTTGTTTGTTTACTTAACGTGGACGAAAATTGGTTTGCTAATTGATCTACTTGATGTACTAACACTTAAGAAAACATTTGTTATAATTATCAACCGATTTAAAATATTAATATTAAACATAATAATTAATTGAAATTTCCTTTATTTTTGATATATTTTTTTAAATCTTAGATATAAACAGGATTAGCACAACACCAAGTCAGGAAAGGACCCAATTTTGATTTTCAAGATGTTAAATATTTTATAAAGAAAAGAATAGCTATATAAGGAAACTTTTAGATGCCATAACGATACCTTAAAACCAAAATTATGCAATAACTAACAAGCGGGGACAAATCATTTAAATGTGACAGCTAAATTGATAAATAAACTTTTAAAAAAAAATAATAAGTAAAAAACCCAACAGATTGCACTGAAATAGCTATAGATAGTCTACGTTTGAGAATGTAGACTTATGGATAAAGGAAAAACTAATTGATAATTCACAGGCTTCTATGGATTAAATATGAGTAAGTTTTTAAAAACAATTTTCCAAATTATTCTATAAAAAAAAAGTTATACCTAAAAGTAGGAAGAAAACAAAATATTCGTTTATTTAGTTTTAACAGAAATGAATGTTTTTTTAATAATAATTTTATGTGTGTATATTAAACAATATATTTCAGATAACAAGCACTTGGAGTGTAGAAATAAAAGAAAATATTGAAAATGGCAAAAGGAAAAAAAAGCCAAAACGTTTCTAATATGTTGAAATATTTATATAATAATAGGTATCATAAACATATTTGCATCACTATAACCCATGGAGGATCAAAGGTGCACTAAATTGTAAGAAAATGCGGTTTTGCAAGGAGGTGATTTGGGATCACGCTCGCTCGCAAAAAATTTTCCAAATTAAGGGACCCACCTTATGAAGCTGGGTGGACTCCAGAAGGCTCCCAAACCCACAGGGTAGACTCAGGATTACTGTAACCATATAAGCACGAACCCGGGTCCTCGGAGTCAGTAGCTAACTACAGAGCCACCCAAATAAATTTTTGTTTTATAAAATTTTATTTTTGTACAATGTGATTCTAAAATGTTTTTCCCACATCATTCTGATTGATAGTTAATTATAAATAACATATTTACAAATTATCTTCACACATATAACTTATATATCCTTCACTTCTCCTCGAATGGGTATTTTTTTTTTTTTTTTTTTTTCTTACCTCCTAAGATTTTATTTATTTTAAACAATTACAATACATAGTACTTAAAACTAAGAAATATATATACATATTTACATTTGTATCTTCCTTTGCCTTGTGGCAGAATGGGTATTTCATGGACATTCAGGCTAACCGAACCCATTGGCCCGTAACGTCGGCTCCACGAATTCAAGATAATCCGAAAATAAAATGTTCGTGACCTATCTTCCGTGCTCTGCTTGTTTTTCGACAATAAGCATCAGGAGCACACATAAATGATTTAATAAAGTATTAATGAAATAAACCAATAGGAAACACGTAGACAAAGATAAAGCTGTGTACTATACATCAACATTTCATCCCTTTCCCGCCATATTTCTGCCTCGCGTGGTATATAGGCCAGGAGATGCACACTACAGATAGCAGCCCTTCGACGACATGATCTATGGCCGGATTTGTACCTTAGGGCCTCAGCTATCTTGGCAGTATACTCGATTGTTATGGTAATCAGCTGTCTAGTAAGTTATATATCGGCCCGTTCTCGTAAATATATCAAGAGCATGACTTAGTTACTACGGAACGACTGATGTTTCACTCAGCGAGTTTTTCAGTTTTTATAGGTCAAGTTAATTCAACAATGAAGTTGTAAGAGTATGTGTATCGAAATATTCAAGGACAGCCATCCTGTTTACCTCCTAGTACAGATGAGCTCAAAGTTATAATTTTTTATTCACGTACTAAATTACGTAAATAAATATAAGCGACAATTTAAGGTTTTTGTATTCTTTCATACAACATCAACCCTCAAAGAAGAAATAATGGAATCACTATCGCATCCCAGTGGAGTTGTTATGGTGATTTTTCAGAGAAAGTGTGGTATTTGACCTACCGCCTTGTTACGTTCTGACAGACTTCCGGTTCTCGTTAGTATTCGAACTGGATTTTTTCAGTGTGTTTATCCATTAGTCCTCAGAAATCCTCAGATTAAAAGAAATGATGAAAAAAATTAAGTAATACTTATTGCTAGTAATGATTATCTCGTTATAAGTTATATCGTCGAATAAAAATAATGTTAGAATGTCTATATTTAATATTTATGAATTAGAATTTTTATTACAAATCATTACAAAATTACAAACAAAGGTTATTACAAATCAACTCAATACAGTTTTGGACATTACCATGTCACATTTTCTTTTAATTTTGTGCAAGCGTTGTAATAGACTTCGAAAAATGTTTTACTAGGATATGTATGTCAATTTGAACTGTATTAGTGTCGCAATGAATATAGTACAAGAGCAGGGAAGAAAAAAAAGTTACTTCATCCCAATTTTTTATTACTTTAATGAAAAATAGGTATAATTAATAGTCAAAACTTGATGAGTCTGGCAAGTAAAGGTTGGGGGAATAAAAAATGGCCGCTGTTTCAAAAATTTAAAAAAAATTAATTTTTAATTCAGAGCTCAATATCTTTAAAAATTCAAACGACAATAGAAAACCTAACAGAATGTCATTTAAAGTAGAGTAACTTTCTTGAAATATTAGACCTAATAGAGCTATTGACGTTCAATGGTTCTCGAGATATAGCTTTTTAAAAAGCAATATTTCATAAAAATGTCCTGAAAGATTAGTAGTTAATTAATTTATTTTGAGAAATCTATATCTCAAGAACTTTTTGACATATGTATGTCAATTAACACTCAAATGAAAGCTGTTTAATTTGCTATAAAGTAGTTTATGACCTTTATTATTGTAGGAATAGTAGTTTTCATGATATTTGTTAAAATAAATTGATTTATAGTTGTTCCGACAATAAGTCTGATTTATGAAAAACTTTATTTCAGGTACCATAAGACTGCCAACATTCAAATTAAAGCTAGACAAATTTACTATAAATTAGTTTTTATGATATATGACAAGATATCATAAAAACTCAAAATTGTGAGTAGTAGTTTTTATATTTGACAAAATAAAATCACAAAATTTTAATTTCTACTTGTTCCGATAAAGTGTTTGATTTTTGAAAAAATGTATCTCTAGATTAATAAGACGTACATAAGTCTGCTAGCACTTAAAATAACGGTAATTTAACTGACTGCATAGTAGGTTGTGACATGTATTAGAGGTAGTAGTTTTTATGATATTCGCATATGAATATAAATTTGTCAGATGAAAATTTCTTGACAACTATAAATCAATATATTCGAGTAAATATCAACAGCGGCCATTTTTTATTCCCCCTACCTATACTTGGTAGACTCATTTATTTTGCCTAATAATTATACATAGTTTTCATTAAAGTAATCAAAAATTGGGAACAAATAACTGCCTTTTTTTTCTTCCCTGCTCTTGTACTATATTCTCTGCGACACTAATATAGGTCAAATTGAGTTAATATTTTTTATTTTTTCAAAAAGTCAATATTTAAAATAATTTATTCCTTAAATAGATTATGTTGATGTTAATCTCAGGGCAAGATATAAATTTAGGACTGAACTAGCTTCATGGTTAAAAGAATTACACCTTAAGCCACTCTCGTAAATTTAAATCTTCATTCATATTAATTATCCTAGCAACATTAATATTAAAATCTTTTTATCCCCCAGTGGAGGGGGCCTCCCTGTTCTTTTTACCCACCGGCCAATATTGTAACCCCCTCCTTCAGAGGACCCAGCACAGACCCTTATAATGCCATGTGGCAAAGCAAGGGCACCAATTACGTATCTATATATTTAGATATATATTAATTGTGTTATTTATCTATTTAATAAAGGAGGTAAAAATTAATTAAATTTGTCATGAAATTAAACATAATCCTAACATTAATAGTGATTCAGTTAATAAGCCACAAGATTTTTACGCTTACTCTTGCTTCGCAAGCTTCTGGTTCCATAGAAATAGTTTTTAAGTAATATTATTAATGTAGTTTTGCAAGTATCAGACATTTATTTTATACACAACACTCTATCAAGAAACATTCTTGATGTTTGGGGTATACCATGTGGCCATGAATGCAGCAGCATTTCGGTCAACATGCAAGTAATTTTCTCTCAAACCATTTAAGATGTTGGATTTAATTTTCTATTGTAAGCATGTATCCCGTTGTCAAAAGAGGATTTTAATCTATTCATGAAATTTGTAATGAAATTATTTTTTACCACAGGTTGGTTGTCCTGATTTGTCTTTATTTATTTGTTAATATTTTTATTTTTATTTATTCTTTCTCAACCTTTATTTAATCTCTACTTCTTTATTTTTCGTCTGTTAGTGTGTTTTATCATATTTGCTTTTCTATTTTTCTGTGTTAGTACGTCTCCTGTTCATTTTTAACCTAATAGTTTTTAATTCGTAATTTATTTATTTTATTTTTTACGTTCTTATCATTGTCTAATTTTTATTATACTCACTCATATTTACATCATTTTAAACGTACCTTAATTGTTTCTTTTTAGCCCTGATAATGCTCTACAAAGTGGGGCGAAACGTCGTCAAGCAATTGGTTGTTAACTATTTATTGTTTTCTTTTAACCACACCCCAAACCATCTTCTTCAAAATATTTTTTACGGAGTTTAAATAGTCGTTTGAACACTTTAATGATAATTTAGAATGATAAATATAATTATAATTATAAATAATTTAAAGTAGTTATTTGTCGCAGTCACCTACTTTTACTTATGTAAGATTTCTGTTTCAGGTATTGCAGACTGATTATTAATCGATTCTGATTTTATGTGAGTTAGCACTTTTGTTCGTACATTTTTATTCTGCTCTAGTTTCCTAGCTACCATTAATCATATTATAATTTTTCTAATATGTTAAGGAGATTCTTCGTAGATTTTGTTTACTATATTCGTATTTTTAGTTAATAATTATTGGTACTGAGTTTAATATTTTTTTTTTAGTAACATGAGTCAATATTATAATTTATTTTTTAATTTTTCAAAGTGATTTTTTTTTTCATTAATTTTGTTCTAATGAATGTTTCGAAATTATTTTTAATATCAGGCTTGAGGTTTTATAATAATAAGGCATAGTTATACAAAATTTATTGGAATTGTTTGTTTTTTTTAAATCAGTTCTTCTTTAGTATTTCTTGGACAAAATACTTTGAGATCTATTGTATTAAATCTCATGTTTTTTGTGTTTGTTAGATTATTTTCTTTTCTATGTCAGTAGAAAAAGCTTCTGCTTATTGTATTTTTTCCCTTGGGAATAGGCCATATCTGCCTTTATTCAGTGAATATTTCCGACTGACATGGCGAAGGGGGGCTGTGAATAGTAAATAAGAAGACAAGAGCCGCCGCACTCAAGGGCTGAATATTTAATTCGTCTGTGGGATCTTCAGAACCTTTATTCGACATTCGTGAGGGCGTTCAGGCCATTTTCTGACATTTTGTAACCTTTCATTAATGACTTGCGGCTAGTATTTAAAAAAATAAAATAAATATCATGTCGCATTTTTATTTGAATGTTATAGATTCAAGCCCTGTATGGGTACCAGAAATTAGAGGCATATAGATTTTTATTTTGTATAACAGTTAATGAAAGCCCTTTCAGAAAACGTGAATTTTTGTATATGCTATTTTTTTAATTAAGACTTTGATTTTAGCCTTTAGGCACTGAAACTATTAGTTTAATATTTTATTAAATGCGAAATATTTTTCAAAAAAATTATAGAAATATTTTGATTCTATTCTGTTACAATATAATTTTAAAATATTTATTAATTTATAGATTATTTTTTTATTTATAATCCAAAATGAAGCTAACAAATTTTATAAAATTCTAGATGTACTGTTTAAAAAAAAAAAAACATCAAAAAAACAAAAAAAAAAAAACAGTGAAAGATATAATTCTGAATAAGGGGGCACAGTGTCCCCGAAACGCCCATGACGAGAATAAATATCTGTTTTATAAATATTGTATTTTTTATTTTCAAAATTTTTTAACCTTAAGGCATTTTAATTTTTTAAATAATAATATTGAATTAAATCATTAATATGCTATTTCAATAAAAAAATTTTCGGACCATCTTGAAATTTCCACTCGTATTGTAATTTCCTTATATATATATATATCTTAATTCCTACCTAAAGAAATTTTTAAAAATTGTATTTTTAATTAGTAATATTTTATAATTTTTAGATGTTTAAAACACACCGTGTTTGATTTTTATCTTTTTTTCTTATTTCTTAATTTTTTTTTTTGTATATTGTACTTTCATTTCGGTTATTATTTTAATTTGTAGGCCAACCATTCTGTATTGCTCTTTGCTTCATTATTCCAATGAAATTAACGACTTAATTTTTTTTTTAATAATAGCTATTTAAAAGAAAAAAATATTGCAGTATATATGGGTTGCCCCCTAATGCCGTATCTATCTATTTCGCTATAGCGACTGTAAGAACAATGTCGACCAACTTAGCTAGTTCTTGAACTTCAACGACCGCAACCCACATCCTCTTCGAATTGCGTTAATGAGCCGCTTGTTGAGAAGAAAGTGTATTGCAGATCTCATTAACTCAACTCTTGCCTCTTACCGTTTAACTATGCGGTAAGTGCAAGCGGTACTCTTTGTACTTTCTAACAGTATCAGTGTACTGTCCTTTTATTAAAGTCATATTTTTTAGATTATAAAATGCATTTATTTTTATTTTATTTTCAAAAATACATATTTTATTTGTATATATGATCAAACAAGTGGATTAAATTGTGATTTCTAGTGTACTGTGCACACAACCCAATGTACTGAAGAAGCATTTGATTTTTGTTTCCTTTTATCTCTTCATTAAAACAATTTTCCAATTTTATTTTAAAATTTAGCTTGATAAAATAAAGGAATTTGTGGTTCAACATCCCTCATGGGAACAAGACCTACTTATTGGGCTCAAAATAAAGTACATTGGTTGATTACTCTAGCAAACTTAATTTAATTTACCTTAGTAGTCTCACTCGGTTCTAGATCTATCCCTTTTGATAAAAAGGTCATAAAACGCTAAGAGCACTATAATAAAAAACATAAAAAAGAAATGAGACTCGTAACCCAAACTGGTTTTCTACTTCATTAAGTTCATTTCAATCAACTTCAAGTTAACTTCATTGGTTACATAAAATTAATAATGATAAAAATCTGCTAAGGAAATTTTCAGTTTAGCAGTCTGTCAACCATATTTTATAGCAAGATTCCTGTGTCGCTAAGTCTTACAATATTACACGAACATTTTATAACCTGAATTATATTTAGCGGGCGCATACGCGAAATTCTTCGTGTAACCTTTTAAATTCTCGACCTTTGGTTATTAGCAAAACCGAATGATCGTCCTTCCATTATTTTACGTAATAGTTTACAAAAAAAAATCCAATATCTCTGAACTGTAAAAAACCATATGGATGATAATAGTTTTGTAAATTCTAACGTTTAGGTTTCTCTACGAAGTACGTAATTTTGAGATTAAAATTTAACAAGAATTTTCCTACTTTAACAGAGGGGAGCCTCTTTTATCAGTTCCATTTTTTCTATTATATTCCTTTCTATATACAAATATGTGTCTCCGAAATTAGCCGTATATTTTATCTTATTCATATTTATTTCGAGACCTGGTTCTTTACCAACTTTTATAAACGTAGTTTTATTTTTGTAGTTGTATGTTGTAAATTTTTAATTATGCATTTCTTTAATTTATAGCTAATGTCTAAGTTTTGAGCTCCAAAAAAGTAATTTTTGAAATATAACACACTCAGAAATTTTTTTTTCTCCTATTTGTTTTTATGTATTCAATTTTATTTCAGTATAATTAACTGTACCCGTTTGTTCAATCATAAAAAAAAAAAATAAAACAGCCAGAAAAATTCGATCAAGAATGTCAAACTACTGTATAGTAAAAGGTATTCTCTAATTAATAAGTGAACATTTATAAATCATTGTGTAATTATTCCATAAAAAATTATCTATCTGGTATTTAGTTTCACTTAGATATTATTTTCTATTAGTAGTAACTTTAGTTCAAATGATGCCTATAAGCATTTCCGCTTGCGGATTTTTCCGACGTGCTTTAGTAATTCACGATTTTCCCACTGAGCCATTTTATTTGGTGTTAGAACTTATGTCTGATATTTTTTTTTGCCTTATTTTCCCTCTTTTTCCTTATTTTTTCTTTCTTATCCACTTTATAAGGTTTTTTGCACTATATCTAATTACTGTTAATTGTACTACTTAGCTTATATAACTTTATATGTACTTCTTTAATTCTGTTTTTCTACTTGTGTATTTAATTAATCAGATACATGTGCATGCATATTTTATAATTTTTTTAGAAAAATAATTTATCAATTTTAATTGTATTTACATACTTGATTTTCATATCTATATTATTTTATTTTATTCCTTCATTTTTAATTTTAATATTGTTATTTTCTCATTCATTTTTTATATTCTTATAAAGTTGCACTCACTTTTTGTTAATACTACTTATGCACCTGTACTATCTGAAATCTTATGTATCTTGTTATTGTGTGTTTTCTTTTAATCATTGTGATTATTTTCTTGTTTTTTATTCTTAGCCCTGGTGAAGGGCCTAGATACTAGCCGAAACGTTGGTACTAGTATATTAGTTTTACTTATTTCTGTTCTTCATTGACAGCATTATCTAACCATCACTCATTAAACTTTTTAAGTGTGAATGTATTGATAACTACTGTCTTTATTTCCAACATTTATCATTATGATATTTTATTAGTTATTGCTTGTCATTAATTTGATAAATTTATCTATATACAATTTTTAGAATAGGATTTGCCTCTTGGATGGAATATGCGTTTGTATTATTGTTCCTTGAAAAAGAATGGTTAGAAACAGTTATCTCGCAACGGGATGTCATTGAAGGTTCGACTCAATAATAATATCTCTTTTTCTGCTCGTCTCCTTCTTAATAACGGATTCCCACGGAAGGTTCGCTTGGCAGAAAGAAGTACTCGCTACTTGCTATAACTTAATGTATAGTTCCTTGCAGGTGTACAGTTGTGGAGAGTGCGGACACAGCTGCGATAACCTGTGATTTCGGGATCTGTACCGTGACGATAACTGCTCCTGCCGTATCGCCTGTAACGGAACGAATTTCACGGCCACTGTGAATCATAACCGTGAAATATCATGTTCCATATAATATGGTAAAACTTTTCCAACGATATGGTCCCTATGTAGGCCTCTATACCGATTATCATCTCTTGAATTAATGAGTGTGTTATTTCTACATGCTAAGGGATGTATGTTAGCGTAGTAAGTACCTGATAACTCGAAAAATTTAGTCATAAGCTATGGATATCCAGGACTGTAGAAACTAGCTGTGGGAGGTGTTTTAACTCGATTGTTTGGTTTGCGCTATCTATAAGATCAATGAATACTTAATATGAAAAAAAAAACTTAAAATTAAATATATCGATTTTAATCAAATTTTTTAAATATTATTTTTCCTATTTTTTTTAAGTCTTCAAATAATAAAAAAAAGTCTGATTTAAATCAATTTTTTTTTCCATATTGCTGACAGTGACATAAGATTCTCTTCATTCGATTATGTCGAAGCTGAGAGCTTTGTATATTGAGAAGATCGTTGATCCTTGTAAATAATTATTTCGCAAAGACCAATTATGAATTGAACATGTTTTTCTTGCTTCTGGTATGTAAAGCTTCATCCAGCAATGAATCTTACATGAACCAACGGATCCATGTCAGTTGAAACCGTAAGATACCTGGGGATTCATTTGTATAAAAGAAAATTACAATCCTAACTACCGGTAGTTAAAAGGCAGTAACTTAAACCTTTGCAGTCCAACCATATGCCGAAGACTGAATCTCAGACTGATGCAAGATATCTTTCTATAAGCTCTATATTATTTTTTTATTTATTTTACTGTTCTCCTATTTTATTTAATTATTTTTATCTTCTATCTTTTTCTCAAATTATTTTTTTCGTATTTTTATTCAATTATTTACTTTATTAATTTAATAACTATTATATTGTTTTGTTTGTTTTTGTATCTTTCATCTTTGGTCATATAACTATTATAATTTTTATTTATCTAATTTTTTTTTTTTTATAATTTTTCGAAAATTAAAGCATTGTCCATAAATTATATATAATGGAATATTTAAAAGGAATACATGGTACTTAATTCGTTTGTTGACTTCTTATGATAGATCTTTATTTTATTAAAGTAGATTTAACATATATTATAAAGAAATATCTATGATAAGTTAGTGATTGAGAAACTTTATTAAGTGTTTTTTTAATCCAGCACTACTTAATACTATTTATTTATTCTTGTAAAATTGTATTTACCGCCTATTTTCAAGAGTTTTGACACGTAGCTAATTCTCCAATTAAAGCGTTATTAGTTTTAAAAGCGTCTTCATTAAATATTTCCCTCCCTATCAAAGGATATCGTTTTATATAATGAAATTTATGATCGAGTTGTTAGAGGTAATTGACGGATTAATTTAATTCCTTTCTAGTTGTATATTTTAAGCGGGAATCCTTTAATGCATGTGTCATCTGTATTGAGTATGTTGATGTTATAAAAGAATTATCTTTAAGTGATATATTGCTAGATTTGTTATAATCAAGATACAAAAAATATAAAGATCCTATGTTAAATATTTTTTTTTTTAATTTAATATAATTTACAACTGTACAAAATAATACAATAGGTAAATATGTAGTATGTTACATATACACTTGAAAATCTTGGGAAGGAACCACCCATTGGTGGTATAGGGTTTTTTCTTAAGCCCGATAGAACTTGAAATTGTAAAAAATAACACAAAAAATTAAATTGTAATCAAAATTTTTTTTTTTATTCGAAAGATCAATACGTGACATTAACATTTGAAAATGATTTCGGGCATATGGGCACCGCGGCTGTTCTTGACGAAGCGCATTCTGTAAAATTGTGTTCAGCGATGAGGCGCATTTTTGGCTTAACGGGTTTGTTAATAAGCAAAATTGCCGCATATGGTCGTGCGATTTGACACCTCTCGATTATTTCCTGTGGGGCTACGTGAAGTCACTGGTTTATGCTGATAAACCAGCAACAATTGACGCCTTGGAGGCCAGCATTGTTCGTGTTATTCTTGACATACGGCCAGCAGTGCTCGAAAAAGTGGCCCAAAATTGGACGTCCAGAATGCGCTTTGTCAAGAACAGCCGTGGTGCCCATATGCCCGAAATCATTTTCAAATGTTAATGTCACGTATTGATCTTTCGAATAAAAAAAAAAATTTTGATTACAATTTAATTTTTTGTGTTATTTTTTACAATTTCAAGTTCTATCGGGCTTAAAAAAACACCCTATACTTCAAACATTAATTTAAATTAGAAGGTCCCGTGGTCATCTTCTTTTCAGACGCCTCGGAGGATTATCAGGGATTGTTAAGGATGAAAGATTAGGAATTAATGGGTTAGGATGGTTAAGGAGTTTGGAATGAGTTTATTTGTGACGTAATAAGGAGCACGTAAAATCACGTAGGATTTTGGATTGTAACGATTGGATGCGGGAAGAATTTGATGGTTTGGTGGAGCCCCAGAGCTCAATTCCATATGTCCAAATTGGTCTGATTACTGTGTTAAATATTTAAAAAAGTAAACTTAAATAAGGCAACATTTTGTTAACAATTATAATTTTTTTAATGTAAAAATAAAATGCGAATTACAGGAATTTAAAGTGTTTAAAAAAATATTTATTTAGGTTGTTGACGTGAAAAAACTTTCAAATTGAATATAATATATTCTATATTTTTCATTGTACGTTTGGGAACAATTATCCCATACTCATGCTCCTTTAAGACATTAAAAAAAATTTTAATTACTGGAAATTAACAATTTGACAAATGTGGTATTGTAAAAGTGCATAAGTATGGGACGATTGTCCCGAAACGTTATACAATGAAAAATGTGTAATAGATTATATTTACTTTGGAAGTTTTTTCACCTGGACAATTTGAAAAAAAATTATAAATAAACTTTCTATAAAGAAAATCCAGAATATTTATTTTAGTTTATTCCTGTATTATATGGATTCTAACTAAAAATAAGTTCTATAAAAATTACGCAACATTGCCTCTTTATATTACAGATTATAAGGTCATTAATAAAACAGAGAAAGGGAAAAAAACTAATGAAGATTTCTTGTTGGCACAAAAACAAATTAAAACATTTTGAAATATTAAATTAAAAGTTAATGAAATAAATTAAGGAATGAAATAAATTAAAATAAATACATGACAATCAAATCTTTTAAACATTTTTTTCCTTTTATCTTTACGTTTTTTATTTATGTTTATGAGAATTTTGCTTTTTTTTTTTTTTTTTTATACATAATTTATAGGATAAATTATTTTTGATGTTTCAGTGGTTAGCTTGATTGTCAAAGGGAGTTTTAATAATAAAAATAAATTAAAATATATAAGGTAAAAGATGAATAGGAAACAATTAATGAAAAAGTTTAGATATATTACAAATTTTTGGGTAGATCGTTTACCCGATAATTATAACAACATTGTTTCCAAAATCTTATCTTAAGCTAATAACTTGATTTGAATACTTTTGAGCGTGCATATTCATGTCCTGGATCTGTTTAGGAAAACCCATATCTTCCATTTTTCGATGAGTTCTGCTCTCTTTGTTATCGTGTTCCAGTTTCTCCTCTTTCCCGTCCTCCAGTGATTTACATAATCTTCTGTAATTTAGCTTTCGAGTCCCAGATGTAAATAAGACTCTTTTGGGGGACGAAAGTCCCTTTACATTTGCATTCACCTAGTCATAAGATTATGTTCACCGTAAAGCGATTATGAGACTGGGAAGCTTTTGGATTCTAATTTTATAATCTTCATCACTTTATGGTTATGCACAAAACTTTTCTTTTTATAAATTATGATTCTCAATAAGAAAGCGAGTGCCATGTTACTGATAGTTAGAGACCTGATATTTGTGCTGTAAATAGCCGAAAAACGTGTCCAGAAAAAAAAAAAAATCATACTTCTTTACGTAATTTTAATTTTACTATGTGTAATTTATGTTATAAGATTTTTTTTCTTTTCACATCTGCTATTTTCACGATCTTTCTTGACGGTTACAATTTATTGTCTATCTGACGTACTTTTTTTTTCGCACTCTTGCACCACTACTGACTGCTTAACCAGTTTAGACAGAACCTCTGCCTTAACTGTAAGTTTCTTTTTCTCGTATCTAAATTTCTTATTTTCTCCATTTCCTATTCTCCATATTCCTTGTTCCTTCCATTTTTTAAAATTATTTTTAATATCGTTTTTTGTTTATATACATATTGTTATTCATATATATACTCATTGTACCATATATTTAATTTTTTTTTCATTATGTTGATTTAAATTGTTTTTCAGTATTTTAGAAACTCCCTACATATCTTATCTTGTACATATCTTCATATACCTATAATATTTCATATCATATTATTTTATTATTATGAGAGATAGATGAACGTGGGTGGTTGGGTTTGGGGTCGCACCCTGATTAAGAGCTTAAATTCAGTCCGAAATGTCGGCACGAATAAATATTTTTTTGTTTATTTGCTGACGGTACTTCCCTACCATCTTCTCCACAGAGTAATCTACGATCCACTATCAACATTATTGTTCAATTTATGATATTAATATTATATATATAAATAAATGATTGACCATATTATTTCAAAATATGAAGAAGTTGGTCAAAAACGAAATATACTTAACTATTTTTATAGTTAGTTTTATAGCACTCACGACCATCTTCTTAATAATTTTATAATATTAATACGTTTAGACCTTATTTTACCTTGTTTGAATCAAATTAAACTCGCTAAATAATTTCTGCATTTATGCAAACATACATACTAAATTACTCAGATAAAAAAACCTAAAGTCTATAATTAAAGAGCTTTGTGGAAGCTAATTGTATTAATTATGTAATAAATAAGGAGTATTTAAAAATCTTGTTCTATTTATTTCTTTTTTATATGTGCTTATATATATATTTTTTTTGATTAATCGATGTTATGTTTGTAATAATATATATTGTGACTTTATAAATGTTTCAACTCATATTTTTCTCTTTTATTATCGTCCACAATGGTAGTCAACATATCAGGGTTTCATTCAATAATATTGAAGTGAGTTCTGAAACATTCCTGAAAGATATTACTAATTGTCATATTGTTATTGCTACATTTCTGTAGCGTTTTTATAATGAGTCTCATGGGACTTGTTCTCAGCCTTTTCTCTTCGGCATTTACGATTGAACGAACCTCGGAGTCTATATTAGCTGTTTCTATTAATAATACTTCGATTTCTAGTAATAATTCGATCCGGTGGGATTATAGGATAACTTCCATTTATCCCGCCTACGTGATTCATTATAGCTGGATATGCGATTCTGATATTTTGGGAATTTTCCTCATCGAAAAGAAAAAGAATGAGAGTTGTCGAAATCCTATTATTTCTGTGTATTGGTTCGTATTCTTCTGATTGATTTTCCCTCGCTGTTAGAGCTTTTTTTCCTAGAAAGATATAAAAATAAATGTGCATTATACATGCTTCATAATAGTTTTTTTTTTAATAGTTTAAGTAGTGTGATATTTATAAAAACTGAATAAGGGTACTGCAGAAATAATAATTCATAAAACATCACTAATATCTGCTTACTGACGAAATAATATTTCGGATACGAATCGAACACTTAGGGAGCCAAAAAAAAATTATATCTATTTCTATGTAAAAAGTTAGACTATTAAATAAGTTGAGCATCCTTGGGACCAAAGAGTCCCTTATAATTATATAGTTTATAAGTCGGAAATGTGAACAAAAGTTTTAAATTGGAAGATTAAGATTCTTCACTGAATAAATAATTATAAAAATCTATTTGTCTTTAAAGATGCATTTAGTTAACGAATCGGAAAATAACTAAAATAATAATTAAATATTTAAAATTAAACAAAAATGTTGAACTTCGCTGGGCAAAATATATTTCTCTCGGTCTCAAATTGCCATTATATCCACCACTAAGGACTCCTACTATTTTTAGTTCTTCTAAACCATTTTTATGAGATATTTTCTGGTAAGAGAGTAAAATTTGGATTATAAGATTTATAGAATCAGAAAATAATGAAAAAATATAGTCTTGATTAAGACCTGTGGTTTAAGTAATTTTTTTATTTAAGGGACCCTTGATTATCCATTAGTATCCCGTTGTAATAACGCTATTAATCGAGTGTAATAACTAATAAAGTTATAAATTAACAATAACATAGATTAATCAATTCTGGGTGAACGACCTTTAGGTGTCTGAATTATATCTTTGCTGGGGGTCCATTTTTCTTGTAAGATCATTAATACTAGATAGGACCCAACTTCTGGAACATTTATCTTGGAACAATGGCATGTTTAAACACAATTTAGTACCCGTAATGCACTTAGGAACGTTAACAAAAATGTTTAGTAATAGAAGTGAAAATCTTTGAAGGTTCTCATGAATCATTGGTGTTCCTATAAATTCATAGTTTCTTCTTTAACAATGCAAATTTCATATTTTGAAGTGTTTAAATATTTGTTTATGACTGGATAATATTTTAGGATCGTATTTTTTCCTTGACGTTGCCTTGAAACATGATGTTCACTCGCGCACACTTGGTTTTCTAGCCAAAATATTTTCTGTGATGAAACACCTGAATGGATAATGAATTAGTATATAGCAAATTATTATTACAAAAATATATAGAATATTAAATAATAACAATTAGTGTGAAGCTTGGATATGTTTCGGGTCCGATGTTGCCTGATGTATTTAAATTTGCAATTTAGGGCTTCATGTGCTTGTGAATTCATCACTCTAGTGAAATAGAATTTCTTATTATTTCTTGTTGAATTATTTGTTGTTTATCAACAATTTATATTACAGCTGAGGTATTGCAGCTGGCTAGAAAGCCAATTACATAAAGTAATTGCGATTGTTTAGCAGCTGAGGGTTTTATACACTCTAAATTAGCAGTACAATAGAATCTAAAGTTTATAATTAACTGAACTAAAATATTAGTAGAGGAAAAAAATATAAATTTGTAACATAAAATAAAAGAAAATTAATACGTATATGGTTAATATGATAAAGTAAATAATTGTAATAAAATCTATATACAAAACTATAAAAAAAAAGTAATATAGTAGAAAAATTATTAATTTATTGTACAATTTGCTATAATTTAAAATTAATATCTCATTTCATCTTATGATTAAATTAATTAATGTATCTGACATTAGTTCTATTATTTTTTTATTGTCATTGTAGTTGTATGATATGTGATTATTTATTATATATAATTGTTCTGTATTGATGTTTCCTTAAATGCTATGATTAAAAGATGTCTAGACAGTAGAACAATGTAAATGCCTAGAAAGTAGAAACAATTTTAATAAGTTTTTAAAAAGTATTTTACCAAAAATAAGATTTATGTTTTTTGTTATATGTAGATTAAAAAGTAGAATGATTTTTTCACCAATGTAAAATGTTGGAAACACTAAATCATACTGTATAACTTTGCCTGTTGACTTTCTGTTTATATTTAATTAAGTATATTCCATCTAATTTGTTTCCAATTAAAGTATAAACAATAAATGAGTAACTGATGTGGAATACTAGTTATTTAACTTATTACTTTATGATAAAGTATCTATCCCTCTTAAGATATTCTGATCTAAGACTATAAATTACAGTGAACCATTTTATTGCCTATGGAAAGTATACATATGGGAAGAATACTGAACTAATTTTGTTGACACCTTGATTATCAAAAATTTCACTCCTTTCAAAATATGACGGTTTACTTTTCGAGCTGCGTAGAATCTAAAAATAAAAAAAAATTCCTTCGTCTGAAACTTGACTTTGTCATATATCAATTCTCTTTTTTTTTTCTTTTTTTTTTACTGTGTTATTATTACAAAATTTGTTCAATTTTTAATGATAAACCCTGGCGTAATGATTTTCATCTTTTCCAGTTATTTTTTGATGGATTGAGAGAAAATGAAGTATATTCTAAGATAGTATTTTCTTATTATTATTATATTTATATTATAATGTAATAGACAACGATATTAATCGTTCGGAACTAAAAGGGTTAATCTTAACAATGTCAAAGTTCAATCTTGATACGGTGTTTCTCGCTTTCAGACATGAATAATTTTTCATTTTTTATTCATTAAACATTATCCATTTATCTGTTTATATTTATTATTTTAAAAACAATCTTTCTACAGATACATAATGCTGTTTTCACTTTTAAAGTATCATAAATTAATGCCTAGTAAATAATCACTGTTGCCATAATGTCTTTAGACATACGGTATGACGCCTCAAGACGTACCCTCATTCTCACCTCCTTTACCCCAGTTCCGTAGAGACGTACCCGTGGTCCGATGACCCTGGTACCCTTATGTAATCGATAGCCGACAGTGCATCCGCAGAGAGTAGGAGATAGCATCTCCTTTCACCAGTGGCCCACGCAGGCGTTGCGCCCGGTCCTGCACTAGTCCTCTCTTCTCTTCAATATTCCATCAGATAGTGCCTTGATATATATAGCCCGCGGCTCTAACTGTACCTATCTCTATCTCTCTGTCTTCTGATACGGTCAAAGGCTATTCTTAGATGTCAGTCATGATGTTACTTTGTGTTTGAACTAGCTCGTGTGTTCTACAATCATTCAACGTCATGTTTTTTGTTCTCGTGTATTTATTAAGAACTCCAGTTTACTATAATATATACTAATTTTACGTAAATATATATTATAATAATATAGTAATTATACTAAATAACTAAAGTAGTAAACTTCCAAATATAGCTCTTATTTTCAATAATGCGAAACATGGTCCCTCAACTTATGTTTTATATTACTACTTTAATTTTCTTAAATTTTAAAATTAATTTGAAAATTTATACATTCCACTATAATGCGTTTTTAAAGTTTGAAATGAATGTCAGTCACTACTAACACGAATAAATTTGGTGAAGAATGAGTTGGTTAGTTAAAACATTTTTTAGATGGAATATTTTGATTTCGCTGTAAAAAAACAAAAAACATAGTCGAGTAAATAATTAAATGAATAAGTAAGTTATATATATATATATATATAATATGAAATTATGAAGAAGATGGTTGGGTTGAGGTCAGTAAACAAACATAAAATAACTAAAAACTAAGTACTTGCCGACGTTTCGCTCCTCTTTGTTGAGCTCATCACTGTTTCTATATCTCTCTGTCCTGATGAAGTGAATAAATAGTTTTTAGCTATTTTCTTGTTTCTTATGACCGCACTCCGACCAGTTTCGTTATAATTTGAAATAATACGATCAATCATTTATATATGATTGTACATTGTACACTACTATTTGTATCCTCTTTATATAAAGATATGTACATTTTCTTGGCCATATTTTCTTTTATATATAGAATTTAGTTGTAATTTCTTAAAATATTAGAATCCTTCAGTAACGTTTTAAAATTAAAATCATTTATGGGTCAGGTAAGAAATGTGATTTATTTTGTGTCTCTCATTTTTTTTGCCTAAACTATTTGTTATAGGATGTTAGAATTACTTTTACAGATAAAACAAGATTACCCTTTTTCAGAACTAAAAATTGATCATGTTTGTAATTAAAATGTTATAATCACTTAAGTTTTCTTCATAAAATTTGAGGCTATCATTTATTATGATAATTGATTTGTTTTTATTTTTGGGTGGGAATTGTATAAGCACATTGTTAAAATATTACTTTCATGTTTTTGAAGTCGTATAATAAAGATTATTACGCCAGTAATTGTTGTTAATTGTGAAGTCGTATTAACTTTCACTGTTGTACATCCACATGGATGTAACGTTTATGGAGGCCTCACGTTAAGGTTACACTGAACGTTTTATGGACGAAGATAAGACACCTATTATTACCTTCGTACATGGGCAATTAAAAAGATAATATTCCACTACATTACTACCACCAAGCAGTGTACTGTTAACGTATAACGTTGAAAAGAAAAGAGAATGTTATTGCTGTAACGATTAGCATAATAAATTCGAGCAATGAAGAAATCACGTTTGTCGTGGTCCCGCCGTTGCAAGTTCATTGATCCTCGGGTTCCTGATAGTGTCCTGACCTTTTCGCGGGTCGCTGTGGAAATAGTTTGTACATTTCCCCCCAAAAATATATTTAGTGTCAAGAATTCTCTAATTGAAATCGTGAATTATTATAAATAAAT
>NW_027107309.1:2577516-2589559 GCF_000696795.3 Halyomorpha halys | reverse complement strand
TTATAGCATGTAACTCCAACGAACTACTTTTTAAGAACTAACTTTTCAAAACATATTATATAAATGTTACATATATGACAACATATGATAGTTTGTTGAAGTCATTTCTACTGCAAGGGGACTCATGGACTTTTTCCAGCACATCTTTTTTTGGTTTACTATGCTCCAATTGAGAATTATCGAATTTAGTTTGACTTAGAGTTATATTTTCGTATTCAATAAAAAATGTAACGGGGTTGAAAAATTATTGAGCTTGTTGAATTCCTTATTTCCTGCCCGCTATGAACGTTTTTGTTCCTTTTTGAGTTCTATAAGTACCTCTTAAAAAAAAAACAAACGTATCATAAAAAACCTTAATTTCACGCAACTCAGAACCTTAATCTAGAACGATCTCGAAAGAAACCTAGACTTCATTTATAAGAAGCTGAATCTTATTAAATGTGCAAGAGTTTCTGAAGAAAAAAAAATTGCTCTTGATTTATCCCTAAGACCCTTTACGATGGATTTATTTAAATAAATTTTTAAATTTTATTGTTTATATATAAAATTTATAAAATAAATATTTAAATAGAACTGTATTTATTCTAGGGAATTTGATCTGGTTTATTAAACTGTATGCGGCACTTAATTATCTTAAATAGTTTTTTTAGCGATAGCTTCCTTCATAACTAAAAATGAAAATTTCATCTTAAAAAAAACATGGATTTAAATATTCTATTTTTTTTTACATGGTAACCGGACCGTACTCCGAACGAACTTATTTTGTTGGCAATGAGGTGTGAAATCAGGCATATGGTCCTCCGATTCTGATACTTATTTCTTGAATATCAAAATGTTATAATCCGATGTCAAATGTTAAATTTAAGGAGATCAGGCACGTCGTGTCGGTGAGGATTGGATGGGTGTGTCACATCTCCCAATAATCCGAAAACTCGAAATTTACTTCAAACTGCTAAAATTGTGATTAAATAATATTCCAAAAGATTATTATACTCAAAATTGTTTATCATACTTCGCAAAATTTCAGTTTTCCAGAAATTTTCAAAAAAAGGAAAAAAGTTCTGTGATTACGCACAAGACCTCTGGAATGTTGGGAAATTCCAGCAATAATTGTTGGAAAATTTATTATTTGAACTCCTCTCAACTTGTTTCAAGTTATTTGAAACATCAACTCTTCCTCTGTGTGTAATTAGTAAATAAAATTCTATATTGTGATGATTTTGCCTAAAAATATATTTAAAACAGAAATAATTCACAATACTTACTAACAATTAATTATATTTATCTATTCTTGTAGTTTATTTATTCATCGTCTTTTCAGACTACGTGATATCACAATAACAGTCTATTAAATCTGAATGAATCCGTTACAGAAATACATCAGTTAAGTGACTTTTTATTAAAAGCTGCCCTTTCTGGAACAAAGGAATATTTCCCTAAGGTCGAGATCTGTTGTTATAGCAACAGCCTCCTCTCTTTACCCTTCTGTCAGAGACACACTGCCCGACCCAACATCCTTCTCTCTTGTCTTATCATTATTCAAAAATTAAATATTTCTACTTCCAATAATCACGTGCCTATTACAACCGAGTCGTGTGAAAAAAATCTTTATTTTACGAAGAACACAATATAAATTTCGTATATTACTATGTATGTCGTTAATCGGGATGCTAGGATAATCGGTGAAAGATATATATTTCTTAATTAAAATTATTTGTATCCTACAATACTATGACTATTATTGAAATCCTTTCCAAAAAGCTTTTGTGTTTACCAGTTTACCAATTATATGTCTTTATATTAAGTATTATTACCGTTGAAAATATATAATATAATAAGGGTTGGTATTGGGTGATATAATAGTTCAAAAACTATATCAAGGAACAAATTATTTATTTACATTTGATTTATAGAATGCTATTATGTGATGTTAAAATGAAATTATTCAATGATTAAATGATTCATTTAATAATTTAAGTAGCTGCTGATTTAGATGATGCATGTCGTTGTGTGTCTTAACCGTGGAGTTCTATTTCTGAAGAGCCCTCTTGCTTCCCTAGCTCGGTTTCTTACTTCTGTGTTCTTTGTTGACCAGTTTCCCTCTCCTTCCTTGTAGAGGCGTTACCTTTTCCAAATCTTTTTTCTCATTGGCTATCATTAGCCACGCTCAAGAAGAATACGTAACAAGGGGCTACAAGTGTTGTGTATAAACTATAATTGACCTGCCTACCGACAAATCCAGGAGGTGATAACCGTTTTAATAGACTTGCTAGGAAAGGTCCCCTCCACATATGGTATCCATTAACAAGCTGCTAAGAGTATTCCTGTGTTGACAGGTATTCTACCCAGGACAGGCATCGGTAAATATGGCAAAGATTTTAATAATATCGTAAGGGTTATTACATATCAATATTTAATGAAAAAAATCTTGATAAAGATTTTCTGTGTATTGCAACGACGCGAACTCTCATGTTTCTTGAAGCATTTTCAGTTCTGATTTCTTGTCTTTTAAATAAATTAAAAATTATTAGATTTTTTACGTAATGAAAAATGGATTGACCACTGAGAATCGATTTTAGGCTTAGGATAAGATTACTGAGAATTATATATCAACTATGGTTTTCTTTAAAAAAAGTTTAAATGAATTGGGAGATGAGAACGTCTTTCTGGTACAGTAGTCTCCGAGAACATTGTCTTAAAAACCCCTTCATCCAATTGTCATTTACATCTTTATCGACATGGATCAGTGAGCATTAAACGTATTTCGATTTTATGGGTCTTAGTTTTAATCTCGAATTAAAAACAAAACTATGATTTAGTGTAATTTTTATTTATCTGGAGAAAAGATAAGTACAAAAACTAAGATAAATAAATTTACTCCAAAAATAGCAAAACGGTACAGTTTTTTTTTGCATTATTTAATTTCCATATATTGTTTCAAATATCGTGAATCAGTTAGATAATAATAAGTTTTGAAATATGTTTCACAATGGAATAAAACGTTCTATATCATGGAAATCTGGTTTCTACTTACACTTTTCTAGCTATCCTGTTGATACGTAAGGAATTCAGTTTTCCCTAACAGATTGCAATTGTCTTATATTGGAATAATTATCGTATTACGAATAATTTAAATGAATAACAATTTTTAGTATAGTTACATTATTATACATTTGATTTTTTCATGAATCACCAATATAGTGTAAATGAAAATCCGGTATCCGCTTATGTGATATATCGAAGAGAAATTATGAGTATATTTGTGTTAGGAGTTTTTTATTACAAGCTGCGGCTTGGCAATTCATTATTATTATATTTTTGATTTGGTATATGTTATGCCGGAAAATGTACCACAGCTAGATAAATTTTTTTTTTTTTTTTTGCTGGTCCAAAATATCTATTTGTTGACCTAGAAGGAATTGGACTCAAATAGTTTACGCCGCATGGAATCGTTCGTTGATTACTAGGCGGTTTGCGTTAATCGCCTGAAATAGTTTATTACTCAAGTAATCCTTGACGGTGACTAGCTTCATTGTTCGTCGGGCGCAAGCAAACTTAGTTAACCGTTTCTTACTCCATCTTTGTCCCATTATATACCACACATATCCTCGACTTAGTATTTAATTCATCTTTCGCCTTTCCTGAATAGACATTCTGCGCAGAATGAGATACCATTTGGGATTAAAAATGTTTTACAACATTATCGAGCAGTCAGCGTCATAATTTTTATACTGGATCTGGAAAAATTAGGAAATTTGTTTAACATGAAATAGTCAGAGAATATTTTAGACCCTGAAAATATTCTGGACATTTTTTAATAAATATAGAAAATCTGTAAAATTAACTAAAGAACGAATTTGCTATTATGAATCTGAATTTGTATTTGTCACAATAGGTTTGCGTAGCATAGGTTAGTGGTAAGGCACTGTGCTACTAACTCCAAGGACCCAGATTCCAGTCCGGCTGTGACTAAGAATTATTTTCTATTACATTGTAGCCTTGAGTCAACCCTGTGGGTTCTGGAGGCCTCTTAGGTCTCACCTAGCCTCATAAAGTGGGTACTTTAATTGAGGAAAATCTGGCGGTTAGGCGTGATGTATAAAAAATCACCTCCTTACAAAATAGTGCTTCCTTACAAAGTGCTGAACCCATTACCGTTCGTAAGTCGTAGGGGTTTACATTATTATTGTAGATGGCTGGTCGTATGCTAATTAGTAAGAGATGGTCTGGGTTGTATAGAAAATCATTTAACAAATATTTTCAACTATTAGTAGCCTATGTTTCAGGTTATCATCAGGGCTTAAATTAAAAGGTACAGATTAGGTTCAGCTAATGTAGGAGTACAAAATAAATAGAAATAATATAAATAGCTAGCATAAAATGAATCAAAAACAGTAAGAACATAAAAATTCCAATATAGGTATTAGTGAAATATATTATGTCTTGAGTACCATAAAAACATTGAAACTCCAGCACTCATACGGTATTTTATGTGAAACGGTCTAATTATGGCATCTTTTTAATTGATTTTTGTTTTAAATCTTCGGAAGGAGAAATATAAAATTACATAAATGAATAATAAAAAAATTCTTCAATAATGTTTGGTTTTTACGAAGCTAATTCCGTAAACAGAACTGCACCTCTGAAGTAAATAAGGAACTGTCTTTTCTCAAATTTATTTCTTTGGTCTTTAAAATAAGGATTCATTTATGTTCACTATTTGTTCTTTTGTATTTAAGATGTTATTTATTTTACTGATAATTTAATTTATTTTCTTCGCTATTTTTGGTTTTATTCTATTTATTATTTTGTTGTCATTTAATTTTTATATTTTTAAATATGGTTCGTATTTATTATTATTTTATTAAACCCTATAATCTAATATAAAATCCTAGCATACGTATTTGCAGACATGGTAAATGGCATGAAAGCTTGTACTCTCTTACTCCCTTTGAATGTGACAATTCTGCTGAGAGATTTAATTTAGTGAAAGATAAATAAATGAAACAAATTTTTATATTGAATTAATCTGTTGAATATCCCCTATTCATATTGTTGGTATTACAAGAGCCCAATAGGAGAAAAAAGTCAGTTACTTGCTCAAGTTAAAATAACCAGTCAAAATTTATCAGTCTTCTGAGTACAGTTAGAGGAATAAAATATGGCGACTGTTTCAAAACTTTAAATAAATATATATTGTTTCTATCTTTTTGTGATTAAAGTAATAAATTTAGTTTAATTCTTAATTATTTCACCGCAATTTTCAATTTCAAAACCCAATGAAAACTAAGTATAATTTATCGTAAAAATTGATGAGTCTGCCAAGAGAGAGAGAATACAAAGTGGTGGTTTTTTAAAATGTTAAAAAAAGATATTTTTTTATTCTTAGCTCCATATCGTAAAAACAACTTTCAACATAACATCATTTAAAGTAGAGTAAATTTACTAAAATATGAGCCCTAATAGAATTTTTTACGTTCAATAGTTCCCGAGATAGACTTGTATTAAGAGCAGTATTTCATAAATGTATAAAAAAATGTAGTTAGTTAATTTATTGTGAGAAATCCATATCTCAGGAATTATGAGACGTACAGATATTTATTAGCACTCAAATTAATTGTTTTATGTTCTATATTGTAGTTAATGTCGTTTATCACTTTATAGTACATTTAACTATGTTTAATTACATTGCTGGCAGACATCTGTACGTCCAATGATTCCTGAGATATAGTATTTTATAAATCAAAGATTTTGTCTCAAAAGAATTAAAAATAAAAATTCTTTATATTTATTTTGAAACATTATCAAAAAAACCTACTCTTGAGAAAATAAACTATTTTATAACACGTTAAACTAGCTTTAATTTGAGTGCTGATAAACATCCGTCTTATGGTTCCTGAGATAAAGATTTCCCATTATAAATTCATTTTTCGTACATTTTTTAGTATATATATCATTAAATGTTGCTTTTTTAAAAAAAAAATATATATATATATATATGTATCTTTAAGCTTTACTAGGGTTCATAATTTAGTAAATTTACTTAACTCTAAATGATGTCCTATTAGATTTTCTAGTTTTGTAGGTTTTAATATTTTTAAACATTCTGAAACAACCGCAATTTTGTGTGTCTAACTCATCAATTATACATAGTTGACTAGAAATTATACGTAGTTTTCATTAGAGTAATCTAAAATTGGGGTGAAATATCTTTTTTCCACTAGGCTCTTCTACTAGGCGGAGTGCGTTGCATTGGTTAATTTAAAAAAAAATAAACGAAATTTACTAAATTTATTACATTAATCACGAAACTAATTATTTAATATAAAATGGATTTTAATTACGTTATTAAAGCGGGATAGGCTTCTGGAAGAAATTGGTTTTTACTCTATAGGAGTCCCGAATAAAAAAAAAAATTCCCAGGCCTTTTAATAATCCCGCCACGCACAGGAGCTGCATTAACGCCTTGCCATTCATCCTTACTCCCTCTTTAAAACTCGGCCAGATTATAATTAATATTAAATTAATTAGTTTTTTAATTAATGAACTAAATTAATGAACTGTGTTGTTATCTAGTTATAAAACTAATTTCTTTGTCCATTTTTTCGAAAGTGATACATTCTAAATTAGTATCATTCGTTATAACTTTTTATTTCTTTTTGATTCTAATTAAATTATACTACTTAACAAATTATTAACAGTCATCTACAAATTCAGCCCATCATTCAGATCAAGAATGGCCTTAGGAAAAGATGTTTACTGTTTTCCTTAAAACAAACCACTTTTACATTAATTAACCTGTATAATTTACTACCAAAAGCAATATGCGTACAGAAAGTCTGGAAGGGGAAATCTTTGCATTTTTTTTTAAAGATTTTCTTTTTATCTTTTTAAAATTTATCTCTGCTGAAACCTCCTTTCATTTCGAATTTATCCACGTGTTTCAGTTACCTACTGTGGTAAGCAATTGTAGTTTCAAATTTGACTTTTTTCGACGTTGAATCTTTTATTTTTTTCAATTCTCTACTTGATTTCCCTGATTTTTTTTTGGCCATATAAAATTAGGTTATCAGCTTGCAGTCTTCTTGTTTTAAGTTTTGGATTCTTTTTTCGGTAGTGCTCAAACCATCAATATGGCATTCTGGATTCCAATCCTTCGTCCGAAGATGTTTTATCATCTCCACCGTTACTCTGATTAATGTTTTGAAAGTTGTATCCTTTTTTGCTTAACCTATCAGTACAAGTTTATGTTTGTGGTTACTATTCTTGATTAGTTAGAGTAACTCTCTCTTTACCTCTGTTATTTATTAACAGAAGCTGCAATAATCTTGCTCGGTATATATCAAAAAGGTCAATCCCGTTTTATTATAATTAAAATTTTTCTGCAGGCCTAGTTTTCGACAATATCCCATTTAATTTTCTTACAAATCAACTCCACTTGAATCGATTGATGAAATCTCATATTTAGATAATTAGTTTGTGATGTACTCGCAGTAAAGTTATCTTCTCTATCTTTTTTTCTGTTTTAGTTTACTTGTATATTTTTTTTATTATGGCTCAAGTTCACCTTGTCTACTACCAAGATTGAAAAAGTCAAAATTAATTTTTCAGGGCCGTCGAGAAATAAATGTATAACTCAGGTGGGAATCTAATCCACAACCTTTCGAACCAAGAAATCGAGCGCTACGACTAGTTTAATATTTGATTCGTGTACAATTTTTTTTTTTAAAATTTAAGTAGGTCCATTACTAACGATAATAATATTATGTTTTACATTTTTTTTTTTTTTTTTTTTTTAATTTTTCCCTTAATATTGTTTCGGATAATATGAAAGTTAATTCAGACAGGTTTGATTGAATTTTATAGTGTGATAGGTATCACTCATGTATTTGATAATAATACAGATTAATATCTCCAAAACAAGTAACTATAGTGTCAAGTTATCAATTGGTGTTTTTAAAAATATGATAATTGAAAACAAATTTCACACATGAAAGTTGTGACTTTCGTAATGAGTATGTTAACGACATAATTTACATATTCGGTATCGTAAATTTACATGACATTTATTAAAATATTCTGGAGCGTTCGTTCATTTAAATTTATCATGCTCAGCGTTATATACAGTATCCTGTTTCGTCATGCACTGGTTTTTATTTGACAACTTTCCTCCAAGTGAATATATCTCTTTCGGATATATTTATGTATGCCCCCGGATATATATCATGCGTCTTTTGGTTTAAGCTTTCTAATTGAGGATGCAGATAGACGCTTTGCTCTCCAATCCTAGGTAGGTCATCGTATATCTGACTCGAAAGTACTTGTTGCTGTTTCATGTAACTAGCTTCATGCAGAACAGGTACAACTGCAATGAATTAAATCGGAATCAGGTTATGTTTACTCGAACACTTTCCATTCTTGGATTGTTAGAACCGCTCTCCTATATAGTTTTAAATCATATCTGTACACTCATCCTTCTTTTTGTGAATAGTAAAGTGTGAGTGCCTATCAATAGAAAAAGGAATTTTCAAAACAACAACGTTTTTTTAAAAATTTTTTGTTCATTTATTTTCACTATGGTATAGAGTTATAAAGTGAAAATTTTGTAAAGCGGAGGTGTAGTAACTCGAAATTTGAAATATTTTTAACAGTAGAAAAAATATTTGATAAACACAAATTTCCCATTCCCTCGGTTACTAATGGAATCCACGGACGTGCTATCACTGATTTCATTTCTGATTTTTAATTTATCCAATAACCTCCAACCTTAGCCTATACAATACTCAGATATCATTCCATACGTCAGTAAAAAATCTCAGAGTCACTTTTGATCAAATTTTATCCTGGAAACCACATATTCCCCAAATTTCCTATCGAACCATTGCTAACCTGAAGCTATTTAATAGTATAAGTTATATCCTTCCACAAAACCCGTCAATTCTTAGTTTCCTCTCTTGTTTCCCCCCACTTTGACTATGGCTGTCTGATATATGGTGTACTCTCGAATCTAAACTTAAACTTGAATTGAGCAGTACGATTTATTTTCGGAATCACCAGAGACATAACCCACCACGTACATAACCCAGTATTACGCTGAGCTGAAGGGACAGTATTCATCTTTCCGATGCTAGTATTTCCTAGCTTCCTTTCTATTCCAAGTAATTAGTACTCAGCGCCCCTCCTATGACCTAGGAAACTTGCTATTCAAATTCTCAATCCAATCCCATACTACCAGGTCCCGTTTATCTGACAACTACCCTCCACCTCATCGAACTGCTGCGTTTGATAAATCATGTTTTACCCGATCTGCATATCTTTGGAACTCCATTTCCTCTAACATACCCCTTCCCTCGTTTAAAACCCTTTTATTTAATTACCTTTTACTTCACCAATCTAATCCGATATTATAATAGTACATTTGTAACTTCCTTTTTGTTTTATTTTTTATATATTTAGTCAGTCTAAAATTATTTATATGCAATTTTAATATAAGTTATAATTGAGTGTGTCCACACTGTTTTTGGTCAATATATGTTGTAAAATTAAAATTATCTTAAAATTGTTCTAATAGGACCTAGTCTCAGAATAATAAACTATTTTTCATTTCATGTTTGGCGGTAGGTTGAAAAATATTATACACGAATCCAAGGGTTCTTGCCAATGCGTGCTAGGAGTTGAGAAAAAAATATTTTATAAAATTTTAGCAATTCTTTTTTTATTCATTTCTGCTTTTCCTCCGGTTTTATTTAAAGGTTATTTTTTAAAGATTAAACTGACTATGTTCCTCCATTAATAAACCCATAATAAAATAATTACTCAGCTTATAATAATTATAATATTTGTTTATTATAATAGTTAAAACAATTCAGTAACGTTGATGTGGTAGACTTCATCCTAAAATATTTATCAATATTAAAATAAAAACTTTTTTTTTTACTGTATTCAATTCTGCTGACGGCGCTAGAAGTTCAAAATATTAATATTTATACCAAGTTGCACAGTTATTATAATCAGGAAAAAAAATTTAACGTTTATCATTAGCGAAACTATTTTCTTATTATTTTTTTATTATCATTTTAAAACTTCATATACCGTGAAATTGTTTTAATCAGATTTGCAGATGTAATCATTGAACATCTTTGTCATTCAGTTAAGAAATAATTCAAATTATGAAATTATTTTCTATCAGAGAAGTGATAAGGTTTATTTCATCAGGAGTGGGATTAAGAAATATAAGCCAAGGTTATGAAAATTGTATAATCGGTTGGATTAATTTAATATCCATTTTAAAATTATTTTATTAAAATTATCTTTCGTAAATTAACTCTGTGTTTTTTTTCTTTACCAGGTTTTGGACTGTATATTCATCTTTAGGTATTTTTTTTTAACGAAGTACTGTTCATTACTTATTAATTATTCTGATGTTTATAATTTTTTTATTTATCCTTATTTTTTTTATTATTGATTATCTTTATTTTATCCATCAGTCTTGTGTTTTTTCTTATTAAAATTTTTGATTTGTATCTAAATCTTTAACCTATTTGTCTTATGGTTAGTTTTTAAATTTTTTTTATACAATTTCTAATTGAAGTTTTGTCATTTTTTTTCTGTATTTAAAATATAGTCATTATTATTGAATGCCCATTACTTATTTATGTCATTATATATTTCATAGTTAATTACCTTTTAAAAGCTTGCTAAAGCAGAAGAAAAAAATTAAAAACACCTAAATATTACATACAATACATAATATACAAACTACTCAATTTTTTTTTTACTGAATTAAAAATTTATTGTTGCAATTGCATCATATGTTATTTAGATAGCAGTTGCTATTTCTGTGAAGCTAGTAATATCTCTATGCAGTAACCGTAGAACTTAATTGCTGAAAATTTGTGCAGTGTTCAAAGCTGTAGGTATTTTTTTTCACGAAGTGCTGTTCATTACTTATTAATTATTCTGATGTTTATAATTTGTTTTATTTATCTTATTATTTTTATTTTATTCAACCGTCTTGTGTTTTTTTTCTTATTAAAATTTGTCGTTTATATCTAAATATTTAACCTATTTGTCTAATGGTTAGTTTTTAAATTTTTTTTTATACAATTTCTAATTGAAGTTTTGTCATTTTTTTTTGGTAATTAATGTATAGTCATCATTATTGAATGCCCATTACTTATTTATGTCATTATATATTTCATAGTTAATTACCTTTTAGAAGAAAAAAATTAAAAACACCTAAATATTACATATAGAAACTACTCAATTTTTTTTTTACTGAATTAAAAATTTATTGTTGCGATCATCATATGTTATATGTAGATAGCATTTGCTATTTCTGTGAAGCTAGTAATATTTCTATGCAGTAACCGTAGAAACTTAATTGCAGAACTGCATTTGTGCAGTGTTCAAAGCTGTAGGTGACGAGGCTTAGGATAGCTTTCGCTTGACGTAATATACCAGCTGAAGCTAATGACCTAACGCCTTCAAACATTTACGAACCTGTTCTATATTTATATCTTTTCAAATTTGTGTGCGTCATTTCTAAAATTATTAATTATCCTTATAATATTGTGTTATTAATAAAATAATTTATGAATATATAAAATTAATTTATATAAAGATATTAATATTTTAATACGACATCCTGATTTTTATTCCTGATATGATGACTCAAAATTTCCGAAAAATCGTAAGTTAATTTTTTTTTTCTCTTCTATCTTAATTTTGATATGAAATGTATTAATAAAACTGTTGGATTCTTTTCTCTTCCATACACCAAGTTCGTCCAAGAAGTTAGTTGAAATCTTTAAAGGTCTGATTATATTAATCTTTTTTCGTCCCTTCGATATTAGTTTTGTCAGAAGTCCAAAAATGGACTTCAACTTTCTGGGCGTTCTCCTCCGACTATTCATGGTAATTTCTCAACTTGTGTTCAACTCATAAATAAGAATGAGATTTCCCTTGTAGAAACTAGTTTTTTGTCAAAGCTATATTTGAAATAGGATCTAGAAACTAGGTTTCATCTCATAACATTTAACTT
>NW_027107309.1:2570875-2577466 GCF_000696795.3 Halyomorpha halys | reverse complement strand
TATATATATAATCTTAAGTCTGCACCAAAAAGATAATAAAAATCCAAAAAGGAAAGGGGAAAAGGGATACTTGATACAATAACCTAATAGCGACTTCAATAATGAAATTATTGTCTGAGTCATCCTCCTTTTGTATGTTTCCAGTTGAAGTGAGGAGTTCGGTGTATATCAGCTTGCATTCCGTTTGCTGATATCTTACTCTATTAGCTGATATTATTTCTGTCAACTAATATTGTACACCATCAGTGCGTACTCCCCCCCCCCCATCTACTGGGTTACCACCTTCCTAACCATGGTGGGAGGTCAAGGATTCATTTTGTGGAACTGCCGGAGAAATAAAAGCTGACAACCCAGTTTAAATTGACGCTTTAACCCGCTCGGCTATATGGGGCTCTTTAAATATTTATACTATTTATTTTGTATTTTTGTTTAATTGGTTCAAAAACAAAGGTTAAGAACTATTATTCATTTTTTGGATTTATTACTCATAGTACATCCATTACAACCTCCCCAACCCATCTGATGTGGCCAATAACCTCTTCAAACTGCACCAGATGTTTGTTCTTCTTTATTCGAATTAAGTTACCTACTCGACTTCATCAATCTTCTTGACTAGGTACCATCTGTTGGTAATTACTCCCACATTCAGTGTGATCCCGTAGGCGGGCTTTTTCACCTATTGTGAGGCCTGTACAGCTTTATTTGTTGGAAGTTAAAAAATTGTCTAGCTGCATTTGGAAACTGTATGTGCTCATTGAAATTTTCTTTTTTGTTATTAAAAACGAATTATAAAAATATATTATCTTATATTTAATCATATTTAGCATCTAGTTTAAGTTTTCATATTTAGGGATATATTAAGTTGTCATACAGAGGTACAAATAAGCTTTTGCTGTTAGTAGTATTTTTTTATTACTATATAAAACGTTTTTTATCATAGTACAAACTGTTTTTATTTTAAATTACATTGTCGAGACGACTAATTAAAATTATTTTCATTGTTAAATAAAAATCTGTAAACCTTTTGGTCTTGATGAAAGTATAATGTATCTTGCTTCAACAGGCCTGCGGTCTCAACTACGATTATCTTGAACGCGTTGACGGATTAGGTTTTTTTTTCAAGCACATTTAAAGTGGGATGAACTAAGACTGACACACAAAAAAAGGATCAATGAATTATTGTGTGTGTATATGTACACGTATTCATCGACTTAGCATATGATTCAGAATTTAATTAATTTTTTAAAAAAAAGAATAATCTGTATTATTATTTAATTATCATTAAATTACTTTTTTTAATTTCTTTATTAATTCACTTTTAGATACAATACGTAGTGAGGTAAGCTCACCGTGTTCGTGGCCTGGTTGGAAATTTCTTCCAATCGCACCTTAATCCTTCTCCGGGACGATATTAGTTCTACCGCCATCTAAATTATCAATCTACTTTCTAAACTGATATCTCTTCCTTTAGACAATTGCTTCGACAAAATCAATATTGACAAGAGAAAGCCTTTAAGTGTGTTTAGGTGATAAAAACCTATCTGACTCCAATCTAAATTATCCGAAATATAACACCAAACGACTTTGGTTAACGGTTTTAATTGTTCTTTCTAATATTGATTACTATTATGTAATTGTTGATATTTGTAATGGATAAAAATCAATTTTAATTTTATTCCAGTTACTACAGTACGCTTTTTAATCTTAATTAGTTCGGTAAAAACTTTTAATGCACCTTTACGTTTATTTCATAGCATTTTAATTTGCTCTACTTTCCTATCGCTTTGAAAAAAATACTATAAAAAGAGATATATTGAAACAAATCGATTATGAAATATTTCTTGGAAAAATTAATATTATTGATTACTATTTTCTTTTACTTTACTTATTGATAGGTATTATTACAATCTGCCACAAACTGGGGAAATGAGTAATAGTGAGTATTTGAGCATATTTATACCAAAAATAAAAATAAAATCTGTATACGACATAAAGAGAAAAACAAATAAATAAAATAAACATAATCAAACTCAGCCGGAATCACTCTACATGAGCGAAGCACCTGACCATTGCCATAACTCCAATTGTCGATTTTATTTTAGAAAAGGTCTCTTTACCACTGCCGTTTCAAACGCCGAGGTTGATTTTAGGGATGGGGGGAACTGGATTAGGGTTGGATCAAAGGATTAGGATGATTAGAAAGGTTTCAATGGAATTTAGTTAATTTCGTTGGTATGAAGTCGTGAAATAAAGGGATATGAAGGTCATAGTGTAGTGTGTTATTAATTATTAAGAAAAAAAAAGCTGTTATGAGATCCCTATACAGCTTTGATACAACTCTGTACACTGCTTATCTATTACATACAGTTATAAATCTTCAACCTAAATTTAGGTTAAAACTCAGTCTAACCAAATTTCAAGTCATGCTTTTTATAAAGCCCCCAATCCCTTTTCCATAAACTCAACCTCATCTCATCATCACTTGGCCAAAATCCGTAGAATTCTTTGGTTTAATTCTGGACAGATCTCTCATATTCTCAGAACATACCAAATTGTTTAAAGTTCCCATATTTTAATAAATATAAATCCAAATTAAATTCACAAAACTACCATTAAGTATCTTTTAATAATGTTGTTCTTACTTCTGTCGAACAGATCTGCTACCTTGGACTATATCTAGACTAACTACTTACTTGGAATCCTCACAAAAAACTGAAAAAAATAAAACAGGAAACTGCAAATCGCTTCCAACTATGACAGCACTTACTAGACAAACGGTCTATCTGGAAATGTGGAGTTAAATTTTGGGGCTCCATTAACCTTCGAATTCCTCTCCAATCCAATCCTTATCCAAAATCGTTCGTAAAATGTGTAACCGATAGAGACAAGTTTGTATCATACCATTATAATCTAACATCAAATTTACTAGTTGTATTTTTATGTATATAGAGCTGTAAATGTTAATGTAAAAGAAAAAATTCCCAAAATAAATTAATTATTCGACCGCAGACCTCTAATGCTCGGAGCTCATCAAGTTTTACCAATTGTAGAAAACAGGAAAGAATTTTATCGGATGTAAATAACAACAATTACCCCCCTCCACTATTCAAAAATTATAGCCATGTTCAATACAACTTGTCTTAAGACAAACTTCTACATATTTCAGTAAAACATCGTTCGAAAGTTCAATAATAAAGGAATTTGGAAACAACTACAAATCCTGTCTTAAACGCTACTCTCATAATAAAGAAAATATATTTTACTTACTTACTATTATAATCAGGGTCTTGACGACCGTGCGGTTGGGGCACAGGTACCAGTGCGCTTGGTTCGGAACGTTGTGGGTTCGATTCCCACCTTGGTTAGTAGGCGGCGGCAACCTAGATAGCCGTCAGGGTTTGGCAAGGACCATTAGGCTCACTTGCCGAACTTTTTCCTCCCACCAAATACCACTACTATTGTAATCATTCAATATTTTGGAGAATTCGTAAATTAAATACAATGTTATTTATATATATATATATACAATATTGTTTGATTGTAAGGATGAGTTCCCGTAATCATGTAAAATAATTATTTTATTATTGTAAATAAAGCTTGTTATTATTAATATTGAAAAAATGGAGAAGATTTGAACATAAACTGGATTATTTATTATAATAAGGCTTTGTTGCGTGTGAAGTCCCTTTTGAAGTGGTATTAACATTATGATTCGTAGCGCAAAAAGAAATTAGATTCTTTATGTTATTTCACTGCTTGTGAGTTTCTATTTACTCCCCAATGGAAATTATGGTCCCAGACTCCTGATTTAGTCAAGAACATTTGTCTTCTGTATGTGACGAGTGGCACTGTACTAGAAAGTTTTCTGTTTGCGATGCAGGATTTTGCTTGTAACCTGGAGACCTTCTGAAGCTTTCTCTCTGGTGACCGCCGGAAAATGCTTGTTATGGGAAAGTTTAAGAAGCGGGCGGCGGAGTACAGTCCAAGTGTCTGAGAGCCTTGCCTGTTATTGTCTCGTGGCAAATCGAAATCCAATAACCCTCGCAAGTCCCTCCATCAATCTCGTGTCAGCTGTTCCTATTGACAGGCATTCATTTCCTATCGGTTACGATTATGCAAATTTCATTTGATGTAAGTAGTTAAGTGGAAAATTAACATTTCTTTTTGAATCAATATTACAACTGTACAGGAATTTTTTTTTTTTTTTACAACTCTTTCTCTATTAATTGGATAACAAAATATCGCCGAATTCCTCAATAATTTTTAATTTCATGTCGTTTTACAACAATATGATTTCTCTTGTGTTGTTCTTTTTTTTTACTCGTTTTAGGGTTCTATTTGTTCGAATTTTTTTTTAATAACAGTATCCCGGTCCTATTTACAAGGGTTCTCATTTTTATTGTAATGTAATAATAATGTATTATTATGTTTGTATTTTTTTTAATAATTTATTTACTGTTATTTACAACTGTATATATACACATACACACACATCAAGTAAATTTGCTGTAAGTCATGATACAAACATGTGGAGAATCTACCCATTGATAGAATCCAAAAACATTTCTAAAGAAGAAGATAAAAAAGAAGATCTCGTGGCCATCTTCTTTTAAGACGTCTAGGAGAATTATAAGATAGTGAAGGAGAAGCCAGGTTAGAAACGAGTTGGTTTGGGTGGTTGGGAAGTTTATTATGGAAGGATTGGTATCTGGTTCTGGCCAAATCGGCAATATAGGGGACATTGAGGTTCTAATGGATGATTTGATTTTTGACAAACTCCTTACTTTGTCACACATTAAGGATTTTAGGAAGGATTTTGGACTGTAAGGATTAGATTCGAGAGGAATTAGATGGTTTAGTGGAGCCCCATAGCTCAATTCCGTATGTCCAGATAGGCCTTATAATAGTCTTGTAGATCAGTTTTTGTAATGGATTGGAAGTTTGGACCGTTTGTATAGTAAATGTTGTAATAGTCGGAATCGACCAGTTTCCTGTCTTTTCAGTCTTGTATGATGTTTGTATTTAAATTTATGTTTACATTAGATCTTCTATGATTTTATTTATTTATACTCATTTTTGTAGAGTGGTTTAACATCATTTCCATAAAGATACGTGGCTGTTAAATTAAAAGTATCTTACACCGCCTGGTTTTTCGTACAAGAAATCTTTGAGCAAATCAGAGATCTATCTATTCATCTCCTGCAAAGCACTGTGATCTCGCAATATATTCTGTTTCGGGAGCAGTCGATGGAACCGAGTTAGCTAACCAGCTCTTCGATCCCTGTGGTAGGATCGCATCCTTATTAGAACTTACTCAGGAGGTTAGTAATACGTGCTTCAGGCTTCACCTTCCAGTTGATGGTTACACCGAACGACACGTGAGGGTAGCTACGTGTTCGCGATAGGTAGGTTGGTCTCTTAGCTGATGATAAAGTAGGTCCGAATTCAGAAGAATATAGTGTACATAATATATTGAATTTAACTCGCCAAAAAATAGGTGAGAATTGAAATAACTCTACTTTTTTTTGTCTACAATATTTATTTTAATAAAATCCAAATTGTAATTTATTGATTATCTATTCACATAAAGATGACCGGCCGTAATTAGCTCATGGACAATCCTGATAAACTTATCATGTACAATATAGTACCATATAAAAAGAAAACAATATGGAATGACTATTTACAATAAAAACAATAGTAAAAAAAAAACCTATGCCTTCGCTAAAAACACATAAAAGAAAAAACCCATTCAATCCCTTTACACAATTAAAAGAATTTACATGTACAAAACCTTCTCTCAGTAGATTCACACAAACTCTCAGCTGTGACAGTATTATATTCCCTAATCACTATCATCCTGAAGGTACCCTCATATCGTTGCAGTTCCTTGTCCCAGTTTTCATACACTCTTGTAGACTATGTAGAGTATGGTTCCAATTTTGCTGTTGTCCATTAAGTTACCTATGCTTATTTTTTTTCTCTCCAATCGTTAACTCTTTATATGACCATATCTTACAATTTTAGCAGCGCTAAACTGTTGTTGAAAATTTCCCTACCTCAGTCACTGTGTTTCGATAATCTCTTTGACGTCAACGCAAGACAATAAGAATTTCAAGTGATTGTACGCTGCGATCACTTGTTCCATCCCGTCCGGTTTCCAGTCCTTAGTCCAAATGATACATAGGCTGATGGTCGCAAAGTGTGCTATGATAGTTAATTAAAAACCAGTCTTTCACCTCGTTTTATTTTCTTGTTTTGTAGGAAATTACCATATTATATTGGCTAAAACGCTCCTTCCAGCTGGTGTTCCATGATCCACACAATCGCCAATAGCTCTCGTTCCAAATCACTATAACGGGCCTCGTGTTCTTCGTGTTGTTCTTGTGTTCTTGCAACAGCTCTAGCTCCAACGCATACTCACATTCGTCGTGATAGCTTTCTCTGGAAGTCGGGGAACGCAAGAACCGAGCTTCCTCCGCTGCTGCCCTATACATTTCCGAACTTTAACTGCCCTGTCTGCCGTCACAACTAGCTCCGAATCCTTTCTCGGCAAATTTTTCTAGGGCCCGAACCTTCTATAATAATTTA
>NW_027107309.1:2562281-2570680 GCF_000696795.3 Halyomorpha halys | reverse complement strand
TAATTATAAACACGTATAATTTAAAACATGAAGAAGATGGTCAGGGTTGCGGTTAAAAAGAGCAAAACTAGTTTTTAACTATTTATTATACCACATTTCGTCACACTTTGTAGGGCCTCATCAAGGCTAAAAAGATACAAAACAACTAAGAACATTTTGAATTATTACGATAATATGATACAAAAATGTAAATTAAGATTGGGTAAATATTTTGTAAAAAATAAGTGAAAAGAATTTATATGCAAATCAAACGAAAGAAGAAATAAAATAGTATTAATATAAAATGAACTTGAAAAAACAATGATAAGAATAAAAATTATGTAAATCATTAGGTTAAAAAGTATAGGAGTATGAAAAAGCAGAAAAGTAGTTATGGAAAATCAAAATTTAACATAAAAAAAGACGAGTGATGAAGAAGAAAGAGATTAAATAAAGGTCGTGTAAGATTAAATAAAAATACAATTGATTAAGATAATATTAAATGAGCAAAACAGATTTTTTGAAGAAAATTTGTTCTTGCCGAGAATGAAAATCCTGGTCGGAAAAATATACTCGGTCGAGTGTATCGATGGTTTGATATTATCATTTGATCTTATAAGAAACAATGTTGGAGATTTTAGTTTTTAGCGTGGTGTTCAGTAGAGGAGATTAAAGGTGGTGTAATCACTTTTTTTTGTGGATTCGGCTCATTAAGATTTAATATTATTTGATATCTGATTATCATTACACTCATTCGAAATCAATATCTATGCGCGAATATTATTAATAACCATAAGCAGTTACCTTAATTAATTTGCTAATTAATATTAATTAATAATTAATTGGTTGATTTAATTTATCTCGACCAATCAAATAAGCAGGTTAATGGCTAGTGATAGGATAAACTGGCGTATAATTAATATTGAGCGCTATGCAAATCCGATTGAGGGATGATTGTATGCAAATTGTACAAACAATATCGAGGGGGCTTCTGGTTTTCTCAGTGAGCCTGCTCGCTCGCTTCTGTATCCCGTGGGCTGTGGGATAGGTTTGTCTCTTATTTTGCATAAAGTTGCATTATTCAACGATAACTTTAAGTTCAACACATCACGACGACTCGATGGTTCCAATCTTAATTAGGCATGAATAATTGTTTATGGTACTTTGAATAAATTAATTAGAAGGAAATTGAATTGGTATAGATGAATTATTAGTACATGTCAAGTTAAAAAATTTATTTGCTTATAATTATAGTTATAACTACAATTAACTCAGTTGATCCATTAGGACATCAATGTTCCATATGTTGCCGATTTGGCAATAGCCAAATACCAATCCTTACACGTCAAACCGTCGTTTATTACCCGATAACCTAGGTTTCAGAAAAGAAGATGGCCTCGTGATCTTCTCTAGAAATGTTATTGAAGTTTTATCAATGGGTGAATTATCCACTTGTTTTTATCATGTCATTTTATCACTAACAGCAAATTTGCATTGTATATTGTATATGTTTTTAAACAGTTGTAAATAATAATAAATAAATTTTTAAAAAACTCAATTGAAACTCTAACGCTGTGAGTTTTTATAGAAAGCTAATAAATGTGTGTTTCTGCTGGTTAGGAAGGTTGTTTACTACTAAATATATGAATTTGAATTATTATTTTCATCATTATGTTATATTATTATTATTTTAGCTTTTTATATTTCTTTTATTGAGGGGTTTTCAGCAATAAATTATATAATGTCCATTTATAATAGTACAATTTATTAGTAATTTTCCCATTGTACAATTAGTTTTTGGATTAGTAATAAACAAATAGTGGTTAAATAGTCCATACGACAACTAGATAAATTAAAGAAAATACTGAAATTCAGTTTCGAGATTTTTTTTTAAATGAATAAATCTCCATTAATCAATTTTGGTCATCTAGAACCCGTTCTCATCTTTTCATATCAGATATTGAAGTTACCACCTCACTCAAAATGACACTTAAAAGTTTGGGGAAAAATAAATAGACAAAGCTAAATGAATAGAAATTACTAATAAATAACAATTTTATTATTAATAAAAATATTATATTATCTCTTTTTTTCTGATTATACCATGTATGTGTAATTTATATATGTCCGATTACGGATTGATAAGTATGCTGTGTGAGATAGCAACCTAATGTATTTAGGCAGCATAGATAAATGAAGTATTTCTCTCTCTCCTGCCAATAGGCGAAGTATATTTTTCTCATGCAATGATTAGAAACGTATTTTTACTATACACTATAATTATCTTCCAATTAAAAATTTTAAGGAGAGATATTTCACCTTTTGGCAGAATATATAGTATAATATTTTTATTAATAATAAATTATTTATTTATAGGTAATGTTCTATTCATTTAGTTTTGTCTATTTATTTGTTCCCAAAATTTAAGCATTTTAAATAGGGCATAATCATGCCCCCTGACACTTAATTTGTTATGTCACTTCATCATACCATTATTTTAGCCACAGTTAACGTTATCATGTTTATTTTAGTATTATGTAGTGGACAAAATCACGTCCTTACTATGAGATTTCGTGCATAAATTTACAAGCGTAGACAATTAATAAGATTAATTCTTTAACGGAAGATTTATTGATAAGTTAGATCATGTTTACAAGACATATTTGGGGTTGTAATAATTTTTAACAAAGTATCGCTCAGATTTTTTGTCTCCACAAGAGTACCGAGTCCTCTGTTCAAAACTATTTCAAAATCCAGCCAATTAATGAGATAAGGTAGACAGTGTTTTCCTGTCCTGGCAACGCTGATTCTATTAGTACCTCAGTAATTTTCCATATGCAATTTCTCTCCATTTTTTCTTCGTCATGATAGGATAAAGATATGATTGCTAATGTTTGATGAGTTACTTTAATTTTTTTTTATAAGTTTTCTACAGTTTTTTTATTGTAGTAATTATTGCGAATATAATTAATCTCACTATTTATTTTATTACTAAATACTTTTTATTTTTATTTATTTATTGATGTTTACAAATATATCAATAAAAAAATATATACAAGTAAAATTTATCTTAGTTATACAATGACATGATAGCCGTGTGGAGAATCTACCTAATGATCGAACTCCAATAACATTTTTAGAGATGAAGATCTCGAGTCCATCTTCTTTTCAGACGCCAAGGAGGATTATCAGTTAATCCAGGAGAAGCCAGTTTAGAAACTCTGGTCAATTCGTCGACGTATAGAAAATTGAGTTCCTGATGGATGACTTGATTCTGACAAAATTAGAAGCATCAAGGATTTTGGATGGTAAGGATTGGATGCGAGAGAAATTCCATGATTTCGTGGAATCTCTAAGCTCAGCTCCAGATAGACTTTATTATAGTCATAAAAATGACTCTTTTTTAATTAGTTGGAAGTTTACACAGTTAGTCCAACAAGTGTTATAATCGACGAACAGTTTCCTGTCTACTTTGAGGATTCCATGTCAGTCGTTTTTCCAGATGTAGTACTATGTAACGGATCTGTTCGACAGGAATAAGTGAGATGTTATTAAAGAATACTGTGGAGCAGAAAGTCATTGCTTTACGACGATGGGTGAATGTGATATGGAATTTATTTTAATCCTCCAGTTGTTGACACCATTCCAATTTAAATACTCAATTAAAGAAATGTATATTAAAGTGCACCTAAAGGTCACTGAAATGACTTTGAAACTTCGTGATTTAATTTATGAGTTTCAAACATTTAATAAGGAAGATACCTCACTTAACCTAACTAGATTAATTGTAAAGAATGAAATTCGTAAAAATGAAGTGGAAAATAAAATGTATATAGGTAATTAAATAAGTAAGTAAAAATAATTAAGGAAATAAAAATTAAAGTAATATAATGCAAAGTAATATGAATATTATAGTTTATTAATATTTTAAAAATTAAAATTATGGATAGAAAAAAAAAATTGAAACATAATTGAAATATATATATATAACCATATTGGAATAAGGAAACAAAATATAAAGTTTAGGTAGACAAAAGAGGTGAATAGAAAACATAATAATAATATTATATAATGAATATAACTAATAACGTGGGTAAGGAAAATTAAGGAAACAATGGAGAAGGAAAAGGGTGTAAAAGAAAGATAGGAAAAAAGAGAATAAAACAAATAACCCACATGCCAGAAGGAAATCGGAGAGCCAAGTAGCCAAGTGAGGTCATAATATATGTAAAACATTTTACATTTAACACATCATGAATACTACTATTATAATTCATAAAAACCCAAAATAAATAAATAAATTACCTGAATAAATATTAAATATATTTTAATTGAATTAATAAAAAAAAAGTTTACTGACAATAAAATATATCAAAAATGCTTGAACTACTGATATAGACCATTGATAGAGTCGCGTTACCGAAAAAAGAATTTCGTCAACTATTTGCAAGAATATCAATTCAGAGATTACTAAAACTTGTTCATGAGGTCATGGACCTCTTATTTATTTTAGAGAAATTGTCAAAAGATATTTCCCACTATTGTAAATCTCTATTACTCGATCAGTTTGGTCTCAGGGTTCCGAGAACGGGTTTAGCTTGACATTCTGCCACTTTTCTCTAATTTCGACTCGCACGAGAAAGCAATCACCCGATGATATTACGGCTAATTTTCTTCCGCAATTTATCCTCATCCCGAATCGATTATATATATTTAATCAAGATTAACATAAATGTGCATGTAGTTAGCAGCTGAAGATGGCTATCCCTTCACTTTAGAACGAAAATTAATGATCTGAATAAATTATATAATCATATCAATCATATTTAAAATATTTAATTATGATTATTAGGGTGAAATGTCCCTTATTAAATTCGAAGTAGTTAGACTTACCGTTAAGTCCCTTTTCTATTATTAGCCTAATTTATCTTTATAAATCCACAAGAAAAGTTTGCATGTAACACTTTAATAATCGCATATATTAGTTTTTTTATTTTCTGTTTATTTCAAAAATATTAGAAATTATATTTTTCTAACTATATCCGTGTAAAGTAGTTTTCTGCAAAAAAATAAAATAATAATAGTCTTCTTAAATAGTTTAAGATTAACCCCAGATAAATCAAATGTTGAGGACATTGATAAACAATTGAATTAGCATTTCATTTTTTAAAATCATAAAATTTACAGACATAAAAATAACATCGAATTGACAAAAACAACATTAAATAAAAAACAAATAAATGAAGTTGATGACGAGCGAAGTTTTATCTCATTTAGCAAAAATGAATGAAGGAACTCAAAAGGTTTTATTTGATCTTAAATGTTGTAGAGCTTAATGAATTTTATTTTATAAATTATTTCAAAGTGGAGTGTAAAATAACAATGTCAAACCTTTATAGAAAAGTATCAGTTACAGTTAAAAGTATGGTATATTTATAACTTCTAAAAATATGCATTAAAAACAAAATTAAGTCCTCTGACATAATTTAATAATTCTGTATCAGACCATCTAATGTTCTAGTACGAATTTTAAAATATTTTTTAGTAGATGTATAAAAAAAAAAAGTTCAGTATTTAGATTTTTACTATTTAGCGCACTGTCTTATTTTGTTTCATGAAATATAAGTGACCGTCTTTATTATAACAAAGTAGAAATTAGTTAATTAATTAAAGGTTAGTTGGTTGCTCACGGTGATATATTTATGTAATGTTGCCATCAGTAAAGTGAAGAACCAAAATTAGTCAAACTTTCTTTTTATGGAGTTCCGACACTTCAGCCTGAATTTCAGGCCTTCAAGGCTAAGCACAAATAAAGATAGAAACCACAATATAATATAAGAAAACATATATATAACTAGAAATTATAATTAGTAATATTAGATGGTAACGTGTAATATAGGAATAATATGGAAAAATGTTAAACTGTTACCAACAGAATTGAAAAAAAAAAAATAATGAAAGAAAGAAGAAAAAAGATCGAACCAGTACAAATATGTTTAAGAATAAAAAAAATTAAAATTAACATAATAAGAAAGGTAATTAATATACAAAATAAAATTAAAATTACAAAAACACTTGAATAAAAATAAAGAGATATAACTTCAAGCTACTTAAGCCATAGGGGGCGAGTTGTAAAAGTGAAAGTAATAATAAGTGATGAACAGATGATAAAACTTAAGTAAAAAATACAAAAAAAAAAAAATAATGAAAGAAAGAAGAAAAAGATCAAACCAGTACAAATATGTTTAAGAATAAAAAAATTAAAATTAACATAATAAGAAAGGTAATTAATATACAAAATAAAATTAAAATTACAAAAACACTTGAATAAAAATAAAGAGATCTAACTTCAAGCTACTTAAGCCATAGGGGGCGAGTTGTAAAAGTGAAAGTAATAATAAGTGATGAACAGATGATTAAACTTTAGTAAAAATACAAAAAAAAATTAAAAAGTGAGAATTAAAGTGGTTATAGCTAGAAAGTAAATGGGGAAAACTTAAAATATTAGGAGAGACTGACTTGGCTACATGTGAAGGTTTCACTATGATTATTAATTGATCAAAATAATAATTTACTAACTAACTACAATATATTTGGGCTCTCTCCTAATCCATGATTGCTCTTCACAAAAACGTGGAAGTATTTTATTCGTTTTTAGTTGACGTATCCCTCCAGATATTCGTCGTCCCATTAAGTAATCTTCCATGCAACTACCAAAACTGTTTTATTTTATTTATTCACATCTGTTTTAGTCTGGAAACGTGCCAAGGGGGTTGGCCTAGTAAATGTAATAATAGAAATATACGTACAACATAAAAATATAATTTAAAGTTGGGAAAGAAGAAATCAATAATCTTAGTGTGTAAAATAAAACAAAACAAAATATAACTAAAGAGAACATGGTATTGAATATACTTAATAATAATTTCAACGATACAAGTAAAATAATACTATTAAAAATATAAATTATTAAAAATACAATAGAAATTGTTTAAGTAGAAATTAAGGAATATAGAAAATGATAAAGAACAAGAAGAAAAATGAAATGTCAATAAATTATAATTTAGTTAAAGAAAATTTCTTGATAAGGGAAAAGTAAATTTTGAAAAATTCTTTAAATATTAAACAAATAGTTGATATTAAAATATTACTAATATTAATATTATATCATATTTAATATTACCCAAATGGTTAATAAAATATTGATAAATAAAAAAAACTTCAATAATAAATATAAGAATACGACTACCTAAACAGAGGTCAGAGGTTTTTTTACGCCTTCTGTAGCGTTCTATTACCAACTGGTTTCTAATTTTCGTTTAGGACCAATCTTAAAAAAAATAAAATAAAATAAAATAAAACTGGTTTCACAATTAATTAAATGGGAGAGAGGCATCCAGTGACTTTTTTTCTATTCCTTGTATTTCCCTCAATTTTCATATCATATATTCTAATATATAAAAATGAATTTCTATATGTTCGTACTTTATGTACTCCCACACTGTTCATCCGATTTTGATGTGAATTTTTGCTAAATGTTCAGGATTCTCCCTGTAAGAGTATAGGTTGGCTTTCTTTCTTTTTTTTTTTGTGTGATTTTTTTCGCGTAGCTCAAAAAGTATACATTTTTTTTTGGTTGTTATATGCTAATCAATTCGTGTCTTTCTGGAGATAACAAAAAATATTACTGATTCTGCTAAATGATTTTTTACTCATTAAAAATTATAAAAACATAATGAGGATTTCAGTAAAGAATGGCAACTAAATTTTTTTTTCATGATAAAGCGTAGTATAATATGATTTATTCGTTTTTAGCGTAGTCTGAAACACTCAAAATTTTTCAAAAAAATTAAAAATTAGAAAATCTTCACCTTAGTTTATCTGGAGATTTTTCCCCCGGTGACTATTGTTCACATAATCGTTCATAATTAATGAAATTCTATCCAATTCCTAGGTTTATACAACCGTTAGAAAGCCGAGTGTCCTCTCTTTTAACCTGCATTACAGCAATAGCCGAAGCATTGCCGGGTCCGCTAGTATATTATAAAAGTGCATAAATATGGCTCTAATAACCTATTGAAATTTTTCCAGTAGAGATTAGAGATACGGACTGGAGTGTTCACAGAGGTTCTAGGGTCGTTATGATTGATCCAGACAAGTGTGGAGGATTCGTGCTTCTCCAGGTAGGGTAGATTTCACTTTGATGATCGCCTCTCGGTAAATCACCTTGGGAAGAAGAAGATCTCGCATTTCGGTGAGAAAGTTCGTTTTGTGAAGAGACCCTTGTTCGGTCGGCTTTTGTGGTATATTGGCGCTAATTTTGTAATAAATCTTCGGCTCTTTCGTGAGCTTATTCCTCAGGAATCCGAGGTATTGATTGCCCACGATTAGTACTCCATTTCGTGTTTAACGTTTCACTT
>NW_027107309.1:2542530-2562231 GCF_000696795.3 Halyomorpha halys | reverse complement strand
TATATATATATTTATCACCCATATAATGCCGATTATCCATTGTAAAGATTTGTATCTTATTGCTATTATTTAATTATGATAATACTAAATTAAAATACTAATTAAAATATTGAATGGTGAGTTTTTAATTATTTCATTCTCATGAACTGAGGCATTTTAACCTATAAAAATAGTTGGTGAAATATATTTAACTTTATAAAGTGCTAAGCTTTTAAACTATTTATAGTTTATGGCAATAACTATACCCGTAGGAGTATACGTAATGTATTTGACAAATTCAAAATATGTTTCTTTTTATTATTTCTCTAAGAAAAAATCCCTTGCTTTTTTGTTCTTTTATTTATATATTTTGGACAAACTTTCCATTATCCTATCTATATGCAGATTAATACATTAATATGTACTTCAGTCGTATGTATTTTAAGATTTAAATTATTCAAAACTATATTAATATATAGCATATTAATTGTAATCCCAATGTATATTTTTTAATTGAAAAAAGTACTTCCGATATGGTCCTACCAGATGACAACATCTATAGGTCGTTGCCAAAACAGCATTAACGAAAGTTAGTAACATTTTTGGTTCATAGGTTCTACGACTGCAATTTAATAGCTAGAACACTACAATATTAATTAATTTCTAAATATAAAACTAATAATTCAATTAATAAAATACAAAATACTAAAATGAAAAAAATAATAAAAAGAACTTATGAAGTGAATAACAATGATACGAATTCTCAATTAATAAATTAATAATTATGACCTAACTAATTCGTAATAACTATGGAGCTAACTTGATTAAAAATAAGAATAAAATAAAATATATAAGAAATATAATATACTACATTCAATAATATATTATCATATTTAATATATTATGAAAAGCAATTTATATTTACAAGTATTACCATATCCATCTATAATTTGTATTGCACTAAATTGCTTTTCATAATATATTATCATATTTAATATAAAGAATACGAAAAAGAAAGGAACATTAAAATTGAAGAGCAGCTAAAGGATACAATAAAACAAAATGATCTAAGAATACGATACAAATTAGGATCGAAGTATATCATATTAAATAATATGTATAACTAAACAAATATACGGAGATATACCTAATTTTAATCGTAATATAATGAATTGAAGTCACTAAGTGGAGTTAAGAAAAACTATAATAAAAATATAAACTATATAAATTGAGAAGAGCAAATCATTCATATTTTTCGAGAGAAAAAGTGAAAATTAAAAACTTTGTCTCCACTGACAAATTCAATTTAATAAGAACTGGTTTAGCATCTTCATTTTGTATCTACATAGATTGTTATAGAAACTCAATAGGCTATTTCGGGAAATTTAGCCTTGGTTAAGATTCTAAATTTTATATCTATGTAGATTGTGATTTCTCTTGAAACCATTTCTTCGTATATTTATATATTCCAAACCTAATTATCTTCTTGACATCCCAACCCACCCTAACACAGTCCTAACAACATACGCTGATGACACATGTATACTGTCTGTAAACAACGACCCAACTAATGCATCACAAACACTACAGGCACATACAACATCTACTGAAGAATGGTGTAAAAACTGGATAATCAAAATAAATCCTGACAAATCCCATCAGATCACCTTTACTCTCCGTCGTAAACCTCTGCCCTCCTGTCCTACAGTATCCTTTCTAGATACTCCACTAACGCCTGTTGAACAGATTCGATACTTAGGACTCCATCTTGACAAGAGACTTACTTGGAATCCACACACAAGACTGAAACGACAAGAAACTGGTCGTAGATTCCGATTGCTACAACACTTACTTGACAAACTCTCTAAACTTCCCATTCACTACAAAAAATTAGTATACACTACGATAATCAGACCAATTTGGACATATGGAATTGAGCTCTGGGGCTCCAGCAAATCATCAAATTCTTCCCGCATCCAATCGTTACTACGTAAAATCCTTGATGCTCCTTATTGCGTTACAAGTAAACTCATTCACAAAGACCTTAACATCCCATTCGTTGCAGATTTGACCCAAAACAGATATGCATCTTTTCATTCCAAACTCCTTAACCATCCTAACCCATTAATTCTTAATCTTTCATCCTTAACAATCCCTGATAATCCTCTGAGGCGTCTGAAAAGAAGATGGCCACGGGACCTTCTAATTTAAATTAATGTTTGAAGTACCACCAATGGGTGGTTCCTTCCCAATATTTTCAAGTGTATATGAAACATGCAACATATTTACTATTTATTTATTTTGTACAGTTGTAAATTACATTAAATAAATAAATAAAAAAAATTATCATCTTGATGTTTTTTATGCCTAGAGTTGTGTTTCTTATGTATGAACCTGGAATGAGGTGGGTTGATGAGGTCCCTGAGGTGGGTTGATGAAATAAGGTCTAGTATTATTTATTAATCTCAGATATTCTTTAGGTACTCGGCTTCTAGGAGCCATTCTCATGATTCTGAAAATTACAACTTTTGTCAGTGCGCTAGAAATTAGATTCGTTCTGAACTGTTTAACTTATATATTTTAACTTTTTTTTATTTATTTATCTACTATTAACTTATTTATTTATTTTTACCATTTTACACTACTACTTTATTTTGAGTTATTTCATTTATTCTGATTTTGTTTTCTTATTATTTATTTTTATATGTCCTTACCAAAATTTTTAGCACTTGATGGGTCGCTGAAAAGTGAAATATGAAATTAATTGGAGGGGATTAGTGGTATGGTAACGAAAAATATATGAAGGAAACAATAAGAAGGGAAGATACAGAAGTAAATTTTAAAAAAACAAAAAAAAACAAACAAGATATGTAGCTTAATTCTTAAAAATAACTAATTAGTAATGACAAAAAAAACTGAAGGTAAACAAAAAACTTATAACTTTAGTAATTACTTATATTAGTATGTATATTTTATCCTAGGGTTGATAAGTATGCTGTGCCCTTATATTTATGTACTGCCATTTTATATGGGCAGCATCATTGATTGTTATTGTTAAAGAAAGCATTTCTCTCTATCGTAAAAATTCAATATCTTTTAGATGAAAATCACCAATTTGGAGAATTCTGGATTAGATGTGGTTGGAAGATGAAGAAGAGTCAGAAAATGATAAATCAATTAGATTTCAACGGAAAATGAAAAATCATTTAAATTTAAACCATTATCAATTTTTATTTAAATGAAGTCTGTTGTGCTTTGATAAAAAATATTTAATTTTTTCCTACGAAAAGCTTCCTTACGAATTGACCTCTGTAAAAGGTTGATTATAATTGTTAAATAGGTTTATTATTATTAATTAATATTAATAAATTAGGATTATTATTAATAAATATAGTTACTTTAAGAGATAGACTTATTTCTTATTTATTACCAACGGAGTCAGCAGGACACGAAGTTATTATGTAAGATATTACATTTCACAAAAATACACTATCTAACTTTCAGTTTTTTAAAAATCTTTTCTAGAAGTTGTAATTGACCTCGAAAAAAGTCCTGCATAACGGAAGCTGAAATATCGAAAGTACAGTTGCCACCTCAACCAAAACTGGAGAAACTGTGTCAACCGAGACGAGTGCTGAAGGTTCAACAGATCCAAGCCCGCTCGGTCTGAGGCATGGGGGTGTGTAAGAAATCATTACGGTTATTAATGAGTGGAGATGGTGTATTAACCGCTCTAAGAGGTGTATTAACTTCTGTTGGCTAAATCTTGAAAATGTAATCTATGGGCTAAGGGTAGAGGCGTATATCTCGCGACTCACCGTATTAGATATATGCTGTACAACATTAGGATTATTTATTTATTCATTTAAGGAAATATTTACTTTTTATGAAATATTTAAAATCTCGATCTGAATTAGAGAAGCTTCTTCAGAAATTCTAAAACTTATTCTCAATTTTTTTATCCTATTCTATACAAGACGTTTACAGCTATGTAATTATGAATTGAGAGGACATATTTAAGTAACATTTCACAATGTTCAAGTCAATGTAGAACAGATCTCGAAACAATCTGAGATGGTGAAGTCCTAATGTGTGTTAAACTAATGAAGTATGTTCTTATGAGGTATGTATGAAGTGTTCTTGGCAATGAAGTATTATTTAATAGACATACAAATATATTTCTGTTTGGATTAAAAGGTTTTTTTTTCATCCTTCTATTAATTTTATTATTTCAAACAAAAATACGTGTATACAAAGTAATATATGATGAACATAAAAGTTGGTTTTAATTGAGTTAATTGTAATTTGCTCAATTTTCACTTCACCGAGAGAAAAATATTTATGATACAATAAATCATTCATTATTTGATGCCTTGAGGCAGCTATTGGTAAATTTATTCATTCTTTCGGAACCAGACTATCAAAATGAAGTAAATAATGTTTTTTTCGTATATTTTAGGAAACTAAATAGATAGATAGATAGGAAACTATTCAATTAATAGTCTCACTTTCTGTATTTATGGTATTCTCACTCAATTTTGTATTTATTTCGACGTTAGTTTTTATTTAATTTAATTTTTTTATTTATTAGTAATTAACCATTAGTTTAATAATTTAATAATTCAGTAGTTTTCAAAATGTTTCAGTGTACTCTTGATCAAGAAATTTTTATTTATTTTTTTCTAATTTTGCATTATCAGTAATTTTATCTTAGTATAATTGTAATTTATGCCGTATTTTAAATTAAATATGTTATTCCATTTACTTGGCCAATTCCTGTTTTCCCTTTATACTATAACAGATGTAGATAAAAATAGTAAAATAATGGATTAAAAATTGATTGATTTCGAAGAGAACTTTAAGGACAGTTCAATTTTCTAAGGAACGCCTTACTAAAGATTTCCTTTAGCTTCCCTTAACGAAATTTCTGAGTGTTCTTTTTATAGCCCTAATTTATTTATTATTTTTTCATTGGAGAATTGTAAAAATTGATACAAATGACAAATGCATATATTTTCGGAACTGTTATCATAAAATTATGCGCGATCTCCAACGATGTGCTACATTCTTCAGTTATTTATTAGTTGTTGTTGAATGGGTAAATGATTGCGCATAATTAGAAAAAAAAAATCATTTATAACGATTTTAAATTATGTATGTTTCCTCTCCCCACTCCCTTTTCTCCTCCCACGCCTGTGCTTGTTAACATTCTAGTGTTTGCAAAACTAAAATCGTAAAACTACCTCATCGTTTAGTTACTAGAATTGTAAAGGTCGTACAAATGAATTATTAATGATAAAGATTTATGATACTGTGAAAAGATAACTTATTGACTATAAAATTAGATAGGATGGTTCTCCACTTTATTGCCGAGGCAAGTCGAGAGACCCCTAGCAAATAGTCTGCCATCACGCCACCCTCCTCTTGGTTTACTCAAGCATACTCTTTTCTCTTTATTAAATGTAGAACATTCCTCGTCTCTGGATATTCATTCAGATTAAAGAAATGACGTGTAATTTTCATGTAAAGTAAAATCTCGAGGACAAAGCTCAAAGCTTTTGTCATGACAATGGAGTTTGTTCTGTAGGTTCTGTAAAGACATGCATGCAATCTTATGTTCGATTTACGCAATCTTTATTGCATTTTTATTGAGAGGTATGTACTTTTTCCCAAGCGAGTATATAGTAGTAACGTGAATTTCTCATGCGTAGGTTCGATAAATTTATCAATCTAGTAATAAACTATTAAAACACGCGGATTTCGCTGACGTCAATGTTAATTACTTGAGATAAGATATTATGTTCCTTACGTTACTGTCTTTAGACCGGAGATTTTACAAAAATTGAATTATATTTGATTATATGGAAGTTCCTATTTATTTTCAATTATTAATACATTTTAATTTATTTTCTTATTATTAATCTTCAGGAATTCAATTGAAATTCATTTTTCTGACCATCTTAAACATGTTTAATTTATTTTTTTAATTTCCTATTATTTTTATTTTTTGTGATTTACGATAGTCATTAAATATATAAATAGAATATTATTACATTGAATTGTATTATGAATAAAGTGCCAATTTCGGGTACTACATTGACCATTCTACGTTATAACCTGCACTGCTACAACCCATTATGGGTAATACTAAATAATAATAATAATTCATGTATTTGTTTATGGGGCAACCCCGTACAAATAGAGTTAGCCTGTGACACACATAAATAAATAATCAATTTTAATAATTTTACAAAAAAGGTGAGGTAAACAAACTAATAACAAACAATTTACCCGAGCTGAGCTATGTATATACATTCGTTAAAATAAAAATTAAAAACATACCTCCTATTGTGGTGGTAGGTATCCAGCTCTAAGCAAAAGGTTCTGTGCTACATATATAAAAAAAAGTTTAAGATCCAGTCCTGAGGGTACAGACAGAAATTCATACAACTAATTTTGGTTAATATTGCTTAATTTCGGCATGTATCGGATTCGGTTCTCATGATATGCAGGGTAATTTTCCAAAAATGGAAACAATCCTCCAGTACCATTCCATCACAAGCTGGACAAAGCTTCTGTGGGTCCAAGGTATATTTTTAAGAACGGCTGTGCAAGGAGGTGATATTATCAAGATTTTACTCATCCGACTAGTTTTTTCCTCTAATTGTTACCATTTTATAGAGGCTGCTAAGCCCATAATAAAAACTAACTGTTGATTTATCAGAGCAAATAATTAATTGTAACAGCCAGATATGAACACGTACCCATGAGTTACTAGCATAGCGATTTTACATTATAGACCAGCAACAATATTTAAAATGTGGGATGCGCACATTATACGATTTTTACTTACCACCTTAGTAGGCGAAAATTTTGAACTATAAATTAAATTAATGGAAATCAGAAGTGACGTCTCCCCTTGGATATCATCTGCTATAAATGTGCGCAGAGAAGAGGTGATTTTGCGATTCCCTACCTGTATGCCAGAAAAAGACGGTAGATTTGCCGCTGAACACATTTTAACTCAGTTCCTCTAATCTTTATATGATTTACCAGAAGACCTCAGTTCTGCAGGATAACAAGCAATTTGTTGATAAACTTAAGGAATTTCTCAACCACTCGAAACTTTACTATTAAATTTAATACAATTTTACCACAGGTTCCTATGTTGCAATAGTTATATAATCAATAGTAGCCATAAATTGGACTCTTGCCCCGTTCAGTGTGTGGTCGAAAGCACAGCCTAAAAGTACAGCATTGTAAGACTATTCTTTGCTAGCAGGATACAGCATATATTAATATGTGAATATCATAAGAACTACTACCCCTCGAAGATAAGTATCATAAACTACTTTACATTAAGTTAAAGTTCCTTTATTTTGAGTGTTGGCAGACACATGGGCCTCTTATGGGTCTAGAGATATATTTTTTCAAAAATCTAATATTTTATAAGAAGAACTAGAAATTAACATTTTGCGAATTTATTTCGTCAAATATCATAAAAATTACTACTCCTACAAAGATAAACATTATTAATTATTTTATAGTAAATTTAACTAGCTTTAATTTGAGTTCTGACAGACATCTGTACGCCCAATGGTTTCTGAAATAAATTTTTTCATAAATCCAACTTATTGTCGGAACAACCATAAATCAATTTATTTTAGCAAATATCATGAAAACTATTATTCCTATGAAGATAAAGGTCATAAACTACTGTATTGTACATTAAACTAGCTTTAATTTTATTGCTAATACTTTAATTTTAATGCATCTGTACATCACATAGTTCCTTAGATATAGATTTATCTAAATAAATTAACTAACTATTTCAGTACATTTTTATGAAATGTTGCTTTTTAAAAGGCCGTATCTCAAGAACTATAGTAATAAAATACGTAATTACGTAATGACGTAAATAGCTCTATTAGGGCTAATATTTCAGAAAATTTACTCTTCTTTAAATAATGTTCTTGTAGATTTTAGAGCTTCGAATGAAAAATTACTGTTTATTTTTATTTATTTTTTATTATCCCAATTACTGTTTACTTATAGCATAATATCGAGGTTAAAACATGATATTTTGTTTTGCAGTCTTTATCAAGGTGACTATACCAAAAAACATACCTAATTATTATTTTAATTGGCTATTACCACTACTTATTAACGTTTCGAATAATTTGGTTTTTCTTGTGTTCGGCGGTTTCTCGTCGTGTTATACGCGTGCTTTTGACATTCATTCACGTGTTTATTCTTCCCAGATTGCTGCCTTTGGTAAATATTTATCCTCTACTGACACTAAGGAGTCAGAAGGACGGATATTTAAGTACTTTAAGGTGACAGTGTGTTGTGGTGACAGTATAGTAAACACAGTACGGGGACCTGGGGAGCGAGGTCGCTCCGTTTACTAAACAGTTTATTGCCTTCAAAACAAGTTTAAAAATAACCAGGGATTATTTTATGTAACGATGGTTATTATCCAATAGAACTAAATATTATTATTAAACTACTAGGTGACCCGGCAATTATTATATTTGAGAATATGTATGGATTTAATGGATACAATTGATATTTTGTTATAAATTATTTTATTCAGTTAAAATTAAACTTTTACGTATAATTCATTATTATAATTTGTTAACTAATAAATTATACTAATATATACGATGAGGAACAAAACAGAAACTGTTTGTCAGACCGACTGACCTTTCGAAGTATGATAAATGATTTTTTGGGAGTGAAACTAAGTTAATATTTGTTTTTCGCGCCTCAGGTACCAATTTCGGAAAAAATCGGAAAACAAATTTTTTTATCCCAAAATTTTCGCCTTATCGGCCCTTTGATTCCTGTTTAAAAATCAAAAAAATATAATTAACTTCAACACATGGTCTCTATAAACTGCACCGAAGGGCACCAACCGGGTCTAATTAAAATAATTAAAACCAGAGATAAAAAAGAAAACGTTTGAAAATCTTTTCTTTAATTGAAACCCATATTTCGCCCTTATCAGGATGGCATTAAATCGACATGATGCAGGCTGAAAGATCAGACATTCAGCTTTCTAACGTTATTGACGTAGGAATTGGACAAAGGGAATCTATGAAAGATTATATGAACAATAGTTACTAGAAGAAAAATAAAACTCTAAATAAATCAAGGTGCAAAATTTCTAATTTTTACTTTTTTTGAAAAATTGTATTTAGAGGTTTGAGACGACTCTAAAAACGAATATGATTCGCTTCTTTCTTAAATAAAAAAAAAATTGGCCTACTTTATCCTCTCCTCCCCCCCCCAACGTCACATCTTTTTATATTTTTTTTAAAGATAATATAGCTTAATAGAATCAGTGATAAACTTTTTCTTATTCCTCGGAAAGAGACGTATACTTCCTGAACTACAATACAAATACCTTTAATTTTGTTCATAACTTCTATTTAACTTGCACAATTTTTTAGAATCCTATATATACTATAAGCAAAGAAGTTTCCTAATAAGACCCAACGTTTTATTAAAGAAGGCGGTGTCGTTTAAAAGGTCAACCTTTCGCCGTTGCAAAACCGACCGCATACCGAGAAAGTTATGAACTTGGCCTGGATGCGGAGTGGTAAATATAGGTTCTTTGATTTCGTCGTAAGAATTAATAAATATTTATTTGGCATTATAGGACGTGATAATTATTGAGTTCTAATAATATTACAAGGCCAGTATTACTGTTTGTCGTAGCCGATTAATAATAATCTACTTTTATAGGTAATTTATCATCAACCTTATTAGGAACCTTAAGAAGCTATTAAAAAAAAAAGTTTTCTATAGTGAAGTCAGTGTTAAATAAAAACAATTACTGTGTGATTACTACTATTAATCTAATAGTAGAAATTATCACTTATAATTACTTTTATATATGTATGTATAGTTGACCGTAAAAATTGATATATAGGGAGATGGTCAGGGTTGCGGTCAAAAGAGAAACAAAATAAAAAACAAAATCGTTGTAAACTATTTTTGTTTCTCTTTTGACCGCAACCCTGACCATCTCCCTATATATCAATTTTTACGGTCAACTATACATAATTACTTTTAATTGTAATTTTATTTCATTATATGATGATTGAGATTGCTTTTTGTAGAGCTCTGTCAAAAAACAAATTCATCATGAGAATAATGAACATTTCAACAACCAACCATTAAATTTATTGTAAATAGATTATTATTATTTAGTAAAACATCTTTTGACTAATTGTTTCAAATATATCAATGTTCCAATGTATTTGAAAATTCGTATATTAGCTGTGGGTAATCTGAATATAATTCTCAAAAGAGTAATAACTGTTATAACTCATTTTTTGTGTATTGTTTTTATTTTATGGTTCCAAACGAAACCTCTGGACTGAAAACGACAAAATCACTCTAATGAAGATTGCCAATCGTACATCGCACTTCAACAAAATTTTTAAAATGAAAATAAAATATTTTTTATCAGTAAAATATTTAAAGAGATATTCATGCTGACAATTAACATTCCAGATAGATTTAAAATTGAAAGTAGAATTCGATAAAATATATCGCGGCTTAACTAATGTTATCAGGTTGGTGCTTGAACTCACTAAACGGCGCTTGTGCTGCTTCCACACATTTGTGTTCAGTTAGCTTTGTTTTAGAACTTTCTACCAATAAATGTTTGTGCTCTCCATGATTTACTTAATCAAAGAATTTTCCCAACATTAGGTTTCAATTATTAACGCTAGTTTTTTTTTTTATTTTATACAAGATCGGTCTGGTGGGCCTTACATGGTTGATAGAACCGTTACATTATATGTATATTTTAACTCTTGATTAGGGGGAGGTATAGTCTCGTACAAAAGACACACCTCGTACCAAAGACACACAATATACAATGTCATAATTAAAAGAAAAAAAAAAAGATAAAATATAAATAGATAGGAATAATGCTTCTTAATAAAAGAGAAAATTCTTCTTAATAAAAGAGAAAAGTAAAATTAATAACAATAAATAATGAAATTTTTAGACATAACAAAACAAACATGAACCTTCTAATGAACACTAGTTTAAGATTCTATTGATTTAGCGTAAATACATTGTTTAAAATCTTGTTAATTAACTTTGGTAGTTTAGTTTTGATTTAACATAGCACAAATATGTATTTAAAAAGAAATTATATGTCTAGGTAACTAAATTAACTTGTTTCTTATAAACATTTTAAAACGAAAGTTGAATTTGTTGGCTAGGTAGTGCTATTTCTATGAATTTCGATCATCACATACAACCTACTCTGGTGATATTTGCGGTTCCTTTCGATTTATTGTGAAAATCGAACGCTGTAGCCAAAAACAGTCAAAGGAACTTACAAGCATGTGGACACTGACATTTGGTGCTTCCTTTCTTTACCAAGCCTTTTTACATGTCTTGGATTTACGACAAGTGACGAACGTGTAGATAAGATATTCCAAGTCTGAGATTTGACCAATATGTATCTTACTCCAAATTCGACGATTTGTTATGATGCCTCTACAAGTATTGATGTATATTCTATATTATAAAAAAATCAATATATATTTATTCGCTTGCGTTTTCTTTTATATACATAAACCTTATTAGTTAATTTATTGTACTACGCGATTATGTTGTAATAATTGATTAAATATTTATTTTTTCGTTGTTTCAGGTACAGAGTTTTGTCTATTATCCCATCTAATTAAGACCGGGTAATTGTAAGTATTTATAATTAAGTTGTGATTAATTAGAAGAATGTTTTAATTTTTGATCCTTTTTGGTAATACTAGTATTTATTAAAGACTCCATATTTTTAATTTTTACATATTTCAAGACTGAATTTAATAAAAGAATTCGTAAACTACTGAAAAATAAATTAATTAGATTAATTAATTATTAAATAGAAAGTAATACTTGAGTATAATTCTTTAATTGATTTGTTTTATGTTATTTTCATTGCTGCTAATCTTTCATCTTCATCAGTAATTTATTGACTTTTTAATAATTTCTCTTTGTTAATTTATCTAAAGAAATTTTAAATATATGTTTTTATTTAGCTATTTTTTAACTCGCATTATCTAATTATTTTTGTGTATTTGAAACACACTAAGTGTTTTTTTTTTTAATATTATTTTTTTTATATCCATAGATTTTTCTTCTCTAATTATTTTTTTATATTATACATACATTTGATTTTTTATTTTACTTACTAGGACAACCTCTCCTATATGTCTCTAGGCCTTTGAAGACATAAATAAATAAAAATTTCATCATGTAAATGGTGGTTTGTGTTCAGAGTTTTTAAGAAAATTTGAGTAATTGAACATTATTTGTTGGTTTTTTTAAAAAAGATGTTGATGGTTTACGAACATATGCTGACCAATTTGTTCTACAAATATTGTGTAATGTAGTGAATTTAAATTTTGTTAAAACAAATTTAGTGAAAGAAAGTATTTTTTAAATATTTAATTGTCTCGGTGAGAACCTTGGAAATTTTCATTCATGGACATTTATTGTTTAATTGTAAGTTCAAATAGTGGACGTAAATAAATGAGACATAACTTCGAAAAAATAACTCTCCGAAATCTTCGTCCTTTTTTTAATTTTTTTCTCATTGGAGGGCAATTGTTTTTTTTTTTTTAGGTCTACGATTGTCGTTATTTTTGTTAATAACTTTTCTAAAAAAGAAGTATTATTTTTATCTTTTTTTTTTTAAATTATAACATTGTACATAGTTAGGGGTGTCTTTAGGGGTGTCATAGTTAGGAGACTATACCCCCTCCCTAAACAAATTGTTAAAAGAAATAATAAAGAAATGTAACTGTTCTATCAACCATGTAAGGGCCCACCAGGCCGATCTGGTATTAAATAAAAATAAATAAATGGTGTTAAAATATTTTATGACTGCTACATCCAGAAAATTTCACGTGTAAACTACGAGTAGTTATCATACAAATCCCATATGTACAAAGGCTACAGCTGTTGCGACACTATGCTACAATCAACATCCAACGATGGAAGTTACATAGTTTGACGCATTCTGTGACTGCGTGTCCAACTACGAGTTTCTTATGCCTAGTGCAGATAAAACGATTTTTTTATTTATTAATTGGTGCAAACATTTATATCATCGTGGAACATCGGTCTATACCGAGTGGCATTGCTGTTAAATGATTAAAAAGGAGCTGAATTATAGACCTTTTGAACCGCTGGAAACCCATTATTTATGGATATTAAGACAGGCGTAGGTGCCACTGGTTTTTTACTCCTTGCCGCTCATGCTAATGGATTCCTGGCTTTCGACTATCTAATTCTCAAGTCCTCTGCGATAATATAGTATACGCCTATCTCCTACGTAGAATTTACAGTTACTACATTTTATATCCAATGCTCTATATTAGTGCTGAGCTAACTTTCTCCAGAATAAGTCGGTCGCCGTAAAGTCATAGCCAGAAGAACTGTAGGTTTTTTCCTTGAGGTACCGTTGGAGCGACTAATATTCCCCCATAGGCAGTGTCATGAAGTCCTTATTAGCCACGAGGTGCGAATGAGCTATCTGATAATTGTCTAACTGTAATTACTTTTCAACAGTTTTTAACTGCTTTCTATGTTGAAAAAAATTTCTGAAAGCAGTAATTTCTCCTTTTTTTTTTGTAATTCAAATAGAATATGAGTGAATAAAAAAATTGTTTTTAATAACTTTATTGAAATTTACAACTGTATATTACATAATACATTTAGTAAATATGCTCTTAGTTAAAATGGAGAGTTACAGGCGTGTAGAGCAAATACCCATTGGTAGCACTCTAATGGCATTTTACATTAGTCGTGGCCATCTTCTTTTCAGGCGCCTCGGAGGATTGTCAGGAATGGAAGAGGATGCAAGGTTAGAAACTAAGGGGTTAGGGAGTTTATAATGGAAGGAGTGAAATGTGGTTCGGGCTAGATCGGGTTACATAGGGAACATTAAGGTCTTTATGTATGATTTTATTTGTGACAAAGTAAGGAGCATTGAGGATTTTACGAAGGATTTTGGATTGTAAGGATTGAATACGACCGTATGTCCAGATGGGCCTTACTATTGTCATGTAGATCAGTCTTTTTTAATGAGTTGGAAGTTTAGATCGTTTGTCTAGTAAGTGCTGAAATAGTCGGAATCTGCGTGCATTTTCCTGTCCTTTTAGTCTTGTGTGAGGATTCCAGGTTAGTCGTTTGTCAAGTTGTAGTCCAAAATAACGAATCTGTTCTACAGGGGGTAGGAGCCACATTTATTAAAGTATACTGTAGGGCAGTTGGTAGATTTACGACGAAGAGTAAATGTGATTTGAAGGAATTTGTTGGGATTTATTTTTAGCTTTTTATGCTGAAAAAAAAATCTGAAAGCAGTAATTTCTCTCCTTTATTTTTAAAATTTTTTTTTGTAGTTCAAATAGAATATGAGTGAATTTAAAAATGAAATATTCTTCTGCTGGGAATGCTAACTAGTTTTGAGGATGGTCTAATTGTTGATTAGTTTGTGCAATACACTTTCCAGCCTCCTCTCTTAACTATCATTTTATTGATAACTTTGACTAACGATAATTTTAGGCAGTTTTAGATTCGAGGCTGCTGCTAATGAGTTGCCTGTTATTTTTCTCCGTTATTTTCGTTTATGTATATATTGATAATTTTTAATAAAAGGCTCATTGAATAACATAACTTTGTAATATCACCTTTTGGTGACGATTCTCAATTTTATTGTTTGCATATCATCAATCGTCATGGCCTACAATGAGAAAATGCAGTTTTTTAGATAGTAAACTCTCTAACTAATAAATATTACAATCAAAATATGGTTTAATACAAACATTACTAACAATTCTTAACTGCATTGTGTTCTACATTATGATGCTGTCATGTTCAGATTTTAGGAAGGACTGAAACGGTTTTGAAATGAAAGTATGGTGTGTTTAGGTTCCACATGTATAAGTTTTTTTTTTGTTTATTTCCCAGTAGGTAGCCAGTCTGTTGTTGATATTTTGACTGTTTCTATTTTATGTTGTTAATTGTGTATTTTTTCGGTTAGAATAACATAAACTTAAATTTTATACATCTGATTTTTTATTAATGGTTTGATTCTTATGTTTTTCTATTGTGATCATTTCTTTTAAATTTCGCTTGAAGTTGTATATTTTTTTTTTCGATGTATGATTTTTGGTGAATCAAATTTAAATTTATGTCCTGTTTGTCTAAAATGTGTAGTGATGTTTGGTTAGGTTTGTTTGTTACGATAGTTCACCTCAGGACCGCTAGGGTTGCTGCTTGGAGCACTCGAGTATAGTAGCAGGACAGTTATTTAAATTATGAATATAATTTACACCTCCCTTCGTCGATGACTCTTTTTCTACAGGAAAAGAGTATGCAACTAGCTTAGATCTATGGAAGAAATTGGCTTCCATCTATTTTGCATTACAGTCTACTTCATGTATGGATGATGAATATGAACAGTTATTTAAATTATGAATATAATTTACACATGTAATTATATCGTTGTCTCATCCGTCTTTTAATTTTTGTTTTAGTAACGGCAAATTACTGGATATTACTATTATCCTTTTCATTAATTAATTTCCAAAATTATTCTATTAAAAAGCATTTAATATCTAGTTCAATAATTAATAATTAACCAAATATTTTTTTTGTGACAAATACAATGATAACGATCGGTAGTTTTTTGCTCTCAAATTGAAATTCAGTAGATTCATCATGTTTAGAACGTTAGATAAGAATGTGAGTTTTTCGTTAACAGAAAGTCTGTGAAACCTCTGATAGGTTGCTAAATAAAAAAATTAATAAAATTACAATGTTTTTTGATTACGTAATATCTATTCATTAAAAATTTTTTTTTATACATTTTCTTACTTTTCCTCTTATTTTATTTTTTTCTCTTGTCATGTAGTTTCGTAAATTACTTATCAGACATATTATTTACTTCATTAATGCTTAGCACTATGTACCCTCGTATTATTTGTCTCTATTATTTTCCACATAAATTGAGATATTTCATTTGTCAAAACCTTCTCTCGAATCGGGTATTGACAGGGTTTCATTTAGTCTTTCGTAATTGTTGGTTTTCCACGAAGACGGCACCCGATTGAGACATCCTCCGCAACGGAGAAGACCCCGCCGGTCACGAATTACGAAGAGTCGGAGGATCGCCTCACGGGTCCTGATCACGAATTAGTTGTTACTTTTACTTAGCAATGTTCCCTAAGAGAAGAAAGCTTAGCGAAGACTCAGTCCTTGCGCAAAGCCATCTGTTCTGTTGCTACACATGAAACTGATGCCACCGTTGTGGGTCAGCAGGTTGTGATATTCTTACTTTCCTACCGCTACAAGGTAAGGACTGTATTGTAATCGAGTCAAAATTGTGTGTGATCTTCAACGGATCTATGAGTCCCAAAACGCTAAGTGTCTTGATTCAGAACTTTTTATTAGTGCTGTTGATGGACAAAGCACATTGGAAACTATTTATGTTTCAAAATATTTCACATGCTTATATAAAAGATTACTGAATTCCCTAATATGCCTTACGAAGAATAAAAATCTGTTACGGACAAATATTAGGGATGTTACAGAAAAAATGTTTGTATTGGACTTGGTAGACAAAGTTGTAAATAAAGTTGTGTTAGTGGATTTACAATTTGTTTTATTTCGTTCAGTTTAATTTATTTTTATAAATACTATTAAATGTCGACAGTTCTGATAAATATAGTAAATTCTACAGTACATAAGTTGAAATTTTCTTTTAGAAAAACAATCTTGGGTACACTGCTAAAATTTCTTTTTCTAAAAGAATAAAAAGCTTTATTTGTTTTACTTATGGGGTTAGATCAAAAACTTATTTTAAGCAGAGTATAATTCATATTCATCTTGTGCTTTTACAACATTGTATTATGATTGCTTTTGGAATTACGTAGTCTCTACAAGCGACCACTAATTACAATTATGGATTTGTTTTCAACAACAGAAAATTCCATTGTATTACATTCTCGCAGATTAACATGGTACATTACCTTGGACTGATCACAAATAATTATGAATTAAAAAAAGTTAGAGCATAAGAATAAACGAAAGATATTTATCTTATGTACCTTTTTTTTTTTTTTACTTCAAATTCATGTTTTGAAGTATAACAAAAAAAAAAACATATCAATACCAAAAAAGAACTGTGAGAAAGGAAGCTATACGTTTTTTAAAAATTTAAACACCACTGACTTCAGCTTCTTTATCTGTGAGAGCTTCAGACAAATTTGGGGTCAGTCTTATTTTATTTATTTTTGGACATTTTTCAAAAATATCTTGTATTGTGAGAATGGACTGACAATATTGGAGGTGGCAGTTTTATGATCAGATGAGAGTGCCTGAGGAGAATATGGCCTCTTCTCAAGCGGGTTAGATTATAAGTAATGTTGATTAAAATAATTCTTGATAATAAATACCAGAGTTTACTAATTTTATTAATAATTTATAGGATAATTTATGACGGTGGTAATTATTTATTGATAATTTATAATATACAAACTTGATTCATATGTGAGTTAATAATATTTTTTAATGAACTTAATTGTTATGTTGTTGGTTTCTGAACAAGTTGTATAACTATATAATTTGAGAAACTAAATAAAACTGTAACGTAAACGAGAAACAGTAAATATATACGAATAAATAAATAACTATAAAATAACTAACCAATATTAATAATGAATAAATGAACTCTATCATAATTAAGAAAGTATGATAAGACTCGTTTAAATATTCTTCCAAAAATTTTAGTTTAGAATGTTTACTGTGGCTATGTACTGTCAAAGTTTAAAATTTGAAATTGCGAAGTGACCAAGAAATAAAGTAGGAAGTTATTGAGAACTCAACTTTCTTTTCTTGAATCTATATTCTGGAGATATCTCGATCGTTTATTGTTATATGTACAGTTAATATTTTTTAAAACAATGTACTCAGTTTAACAATATCTGTTTAATTTTTTTTTTGTATATAGTTAGTTTTGTATATATACGTAATAAAAATACTCTGTGAGAATACTGTTGCCTGTATTTACACGAACGCGTGTATATAGGTATGTGTATATAGTCTATTAGAGAGCATATTCGAGGTATATTGCCCTCGGTTCTCTGGAGGCAAATACCAAAGGTGAGACCAGGACCTGTGATCCCGCTTGCGGCTATGCAGCACGGGGTCCCGTGTACCAACTTGTGGTCGCTCCTCCAACCCTACAAGCCCATATTAAGCGCATTTACGTAATGAATGTGTTTTACCAACCTGGAGTATTATATTACAAATTTTCTTTTGCAATTATTGCAAGTGGGCCTCTAAACACAAGTTGGAGCTGTGATAACTCAATACCAGGCGTTTTTATTTCCTCACCGTATTATTACTATTATATTATTGTTAATCTAATAATATAGACGATGTTCCAATAATTTGATGCAAATGGGTCATGTTTCATGGTGCAGTACTTTACCACAAATAACCCCATTATATGCCAGTATTCCTACACCTATTTAACCAGACAATATTATTATTTTCAGCTGACTTTTGACAGATGCAAATCGTCTGATCTATTGCTTTGAAAACAAAAATTAAAGGTATAACAAAAATATAATTTCCATTCCATTTCTCGGTGCTAATGACTTTGCTATAGTTGGTGTATTCATGATGTGTGAAATGTAAAATGTTTCACCATGTTAAATGTTATAAGTATAGGATTGTGAGCAGCCCTATTTAAAGTCATGTTCAATACATAAGATCTCCTAGTGGATTTTTTGAGCAACTTGTTATTTAACCTTTACTTCTAAATTTTGATTAAAGTAATTTATTACAACATGCCTAAAGTAAGTGAAAAGTAGAAGTTGTGTGAAAGTTTCGCCACTGAGTGCCTTGTTGATCTTCTAACTTGTGGGGAAGAGAATCAAGATGAGCTAATTGACAAGTGTCATTACATTATTATTATTGCCATCCACTGCTTTATTAGTTTAAAATCATCCAACACAATCAATGCACTATGTACGAGCAAGTAACCTAACAGAACAAACAAAACAGTGACGAGCTCATCTGGTCTGTTGTGTGACGTCATTTTCGATTTAGCAGATCTATTAGCAGACTCTCAACCATTTTATATGTTATATCGTTTTAACATGCTTAAAGAAGTAAATATTTCTTCATTTAACATAAGTTTTTTTCATTTAACACGCGTTAACATGTTAAACTAAGATGATAAATACCCCTAATATTGACCAAAAACGTAAATAAATGAGAAGTTTTCGATCCAAAACCTTTTGCCCATTTTTGCTTTTGTGAGATAAAAAATTAATAATAATAAAAAAAATAATAACAAACTTTAAAGTTATCTACATTTTATACCTTGACAGATTGTGAAAAAAAAAATGGATGTTTTCAGAAAATGAGCATAATGCAATGTCATTTGGAATTTCTCTGATAATTGTAGAGTTAACAAAAAATTTTTTTTTAAAACTATTTATTATTTTATTGTTTTCAACTCCTAGCAAGTTTTGATACTTGTCAATATCAAATGCTTTTTTTTTTTCTTTTTTTTTGTTTTTTTAAATATTTATTTATATTATAACTGTACATTATAATACATTTAGTAAATCTGATCTAAGTTAAATTGGAGTGTTACAGGCGTGTAGAGAAACT
>NW_027107309.1:2541100-2542065 GCF_000696795.3 Halyomorpha halys | reverse complement strand
TATATTTCGGTATCCTTGAAAAACTTTTTTTGCCTATGTTGCTACATACCTATTTTTTTCTAAAAATGTATACTTTATACATATTTTTCCTAATCTTCTTCATAATTTTTTCTATATTCCTTGTTTATCATAAGGCCCAACATATGGCAGGATATACATCACTAACTATATAATTACAATTACAAATATATGATAATACATAGTATATATACAAATTACATACTGACTTTGTTTGCCGTATGGCAGTATAAGTTGAGTTACAGGGTCCGCTGAAGGCGGTTTCACATTGGTAACATCCTAGTTGGGGGCTTGCATAGAATGGAGAGGGACCATTCCGGCATTATATATATTATTCAATATTTATAGCGATTTAAATAGTGAGGGTTATTTTTAACACGAGAATCTACACTTCCATAATTATTTGTTGAACAAAACAAAAAATGTAACTGTTATATTAATCATGTAAGGCCCACCGGGCTGATCTGGTATTATATAAAATCAGATTCATTTCTGCAAATACATCCAACAGAGTTTTCAAAATCATTCTTGATGAATGATATCTCATGATAATTCATAACGAGTTCCTGGTAATATTAATGTTTTCCTTCGTCCTTCGCTGTTGACATTTACTCTGCTAGGAGTTGCCTGTTTGTTGTATTATTCTTTGAAGTAGTTACCTCGCCGAAGTAGAAGGTAGTTGAAGCAGCACGAATCCAGTCATCTAGTTTGTAGTTGTAATTCAGTTAGGAACGAGCCGTGTTTGCTAGATCGGGGTTTTGTAACTAGCTAACTTTCCTCCTGGCATAAGCCTGATTGTTTTGGCCGGGAAAACATTTTTGATCTATAAGTTCCAGCATCTGATAATTTTTAAGACATTTCTTTTAATTATTAATCATTTAATGATTTTAGACAGTTATCCAAAAAGATTTGTTATAAAAAATATCTAACATTTCTAAATCAGAGAT
>NW_027107309.1:2540280-2541050 GCF_000696795.3 Halyomorpha halys | reverse complement strand
TTTAAATATTTATTTATATTATAACTGTACATTATAATACATTTAGTAAATCTGATCTAAGTTAAATTGGAGTGTTACAGGCGTGTAGAGAAACTCCATTGGTAGCACTCTAATGGTATTTTACATTAGCTGGTCTCGTGGCCATCTTCTTTTCAGGGGCCTCGGAGGATTGTCAGTAATGGAAGAGGATGCAAGGTTAGAAACTAGGGGGGTTAGGGAGTTCTGGTTCTGGATGGAAGGAGTGATTTATGATTCGGGCTAGATCGGTTATATAGGGAATATTAAGGTCTTTATGTATGATTTTATTTGTGACAAAGTAAGGAGTATTGAGGATTTTACGAAGGATTTTGGATTGTAAGGATTTAATACGAGAGGAATTCGAAGGTTTAGTGGAGCCCCAAAGGTTAACTCCAAATCCAACCTCATCTCGAAGACTGAAGCCCAGACTGATTTAGGACATTCTGTTAAAATTTATCTATTTATCTATTCTATACTATTTTATTTTATTCTCAAAAGTCAATGGTTTATTTTATTAAATCTATAAATGTCATAGTTTTGGATATTAACTTTTCTTTTTTTCCTCATTAGAAGTCAATAATATATTTTATTAAATTTATAAATGCCATTGTTTTTGTTATTAAAACTTTTCTTTTTTTCTTATTAAGAATTAGTATTTAATCTAAATACATATACATTATTTTATTTTCAAATCCTCTTTATTGATATATAATTACAATTACAAATATATGATAATACATAGTATATATACA
>NW_027107309.1:2532442-2539456 GCF_000696795.3 Halyomorpha halys | reverse complement strand
AGAGAGAGGGGGGGGGGAGAGAGAGATTACTTTATCAAATAAAATTAATAATTAAATAAAAATTTACTTTTTTTTTCTTGATGGTTGTTGATGACATTATCATGACTCAGGGGTGCTCCGTACTTCCACCTTTTTTTTTTTTCTATTGTATTGGGCTTCGAGAGGGAAAATGGCGTAATAGCCCACTTCCTGTGTCGTAGGGGGAAAAAAATAACTTTTTTTTTCTTTAATCAGTATTTTTTTAAATCAAACTCATCCCGTAGATAAGAAATTTCGATGATTCCTTGCCTAATGGATAAGTCTTATTGATTCCTACCAAGATACCTTCCTATAGATTAAAAATAATATTGATAAACATTTTATGGTTTGAATATAGACTCAAAATAATCTTCGATTCCAGGGGAAAGTTTTCATAAAATAGGTATAAATCATTGTTACATATGAAACATCGTTATATTAATTAATAAGCAAGTAATTAAATAATTATTTGACCATTTTGAATAATGAACCTCAATCGTCCAAGAAAAAAAAATTAACCTTTCACTCTCAAAACTTTATGTTTCATGGTGTATCCCCCCCCCCCCAGGTTTTTAAAATAATTTTTTTCTTAACCGATTTTTTAAAAATTTTATTGCACATCTGCGTTTTAAGAACTGGCATTTATATTTCGGCTTCGTCGAAATTTTCTTTTTGGAACTGTTTTTTGTAAATCAAAAATAAATGGTATCTGTTCTTCTATATACTAAGATTATGACAAGTAGGGTTACCATGATTTTAAAAGGCTCACTAGATCGACTGGGCATATTATTATTTAAAAATAAATAAACCCACTGCTTACGCCAAGGTATGAACAACAGCTAAAAGTATTTTAAAAAGAACTTATTTGTAGAATATTTAGACCATTAAAGAGGATGTATTAAACAGAGAATTCAGAAGGCAAAACAATACCGAATTGCATTTGTTGCATCTGATTAGTACAATTGAAGTACATAAATTTTTAGAGCTTAATCACTAACGAATCAGTAAAAGATAAAGTGATATTTTGATGTTTATGATTTGAGTTAGGTTAGGGCCAGTGGTGGATATGGATATTTTCCAAGGTACGCACCAATGTACCAAATCCACCTGTAGGTCAAATAACCCAAAATTTCTACCTAAAAACCAAATTTAATTACCTTAGTATGCGATATGCTATTGAATAACAGCACATGTTATATTTTTATATAATAGAAAAATGTTTTCAAGAAATGATTAATTTACTTCAATTCATGACAACTGCCCCAAACAGTCTCATATTATATTTTCCTGTATACCTATATTGGGAGAGCTATCGGTGTCCAGCTCCCTATTCATCTCTAACAATTTCAGAATAAAGTATTCTAATGCATTTCCTAAATATTTAATTAAATTTATATATATTTGTATTAATTGTGTGTATATAAAATCATACTGATAGTTGTTTTCTCCATTTTTCATTTTTCCAGACATCATTTATTTGAATGTATTCACTCAATATGCTAAATTAAAATTATCTATAAGTATGGTTCTTCATAATTTTTTCTATATTCCTTGTTTATCATAAGGCCCAACATATGGCAGGATATACATCACTAACTGAACCCCAAAATAAGTTCAGAGCCTCTGTATAATGCTCCTGGGCATTCCGTGAACTCAAATATTGCTTATCTAAGCGAGCAGTATATTTCACATAAGTTACTGTTCTTTAATTTTTTAACACTCATGAATTCAGTTATTTGTTATAATATATTATTAATAATGTTTGGGGATATGGGCTTCCTGTTTTCACATACAACAAAATGAAAAGTCTTTTCACCTTCCAGAGGAGGGCTAGTGCCCTAAACATCACTACCTACATCAGTATCAATCTAAGTAAAGACAAAACCTGTTTTAATTTAGTTTTTTTTTTTATTAATTTCATACCGACTAAGAATGTAATCAATAACAATAAATTTTATATTATAAAAATAATTATCCTGATGAAATTCCCCACAGCTTAAAATTTTCAAAAAAAAAAAAACAAAAGCACATAAAATTGCAGTTTCTTCCTTAATGAAATTCCAGCAGAAGTCATTTATTCTTGTGGATAAATAAAGTACTAAAGCTTTGGCGTTTTTTCATTTACGTCTCTCCTCAGCAGTTTTATGTTTTATTTAATAATTATGCCCTTGGCAATAACATGTAATTTGTTGTTGAATATAATTTTATTATATTCCTAAAAATAAGTCACCTTATGATATAATTAATTAATTTCAATGCATTTAATTCAATGCATTGATGCATTCCGGCATCAGTGAAATATATATATAATTTATTATATAAAGATGATGGAAATCAGAAGAAAATTGTCCGGGTTGTGGTTTGATAGTTTTTACAATTTATTAGTACCTAACGTTTTGACCCAAACTGCAGATCTTCAACGTCAAGTGGAGATGTTCTGGAGGAATGAGATTTCAAAACAATAAGGAATCCCTCTTGCACAGCCCTGAGGAAATACTGCAGTGTAGTTCGAAACTTTACTGATTAATAAATAGCTGAAAATATTTGTTAATTGTTTTTATTTACCCCAACCCGGACCATCTTCGTATTTAATTTATTTTGTTATTTTAACCTAAGGAAATACGAAAAGTCTTTATCTGCAACCTTCCAATTATAAATTAAATCAAAATCCAAATTCACAAACCCAGACTTAACTAAGTCTTCCCTGCTACGTTTCGGTCGCTTCCTTTTCTTTTTTATTTCTTACCCTCGATAAGTTTTTATTTATTTACTCATACAAAATTATGTATACAAATTTCTTATAGTGTTTCTTATTCTGTCCGAAGCCATAAGGCTGATATCTTGAATATTCCGGTGTTTATACCCCCACTACATTCGCAACGATTCTATAACATTATTAATATAAACTTGGGTTCTTGTAGTTCTGAGTTTTATAGTCTCCCGTTTTAAATTTTCCCGTTTGCCATCTCCTTCTTCAGTCTACGTGTATTATTTTCAAAAGGTACATATAGATTTTCTTTACATATATTCTAGATTAAATTTTTTCAGGGATTAACGAATCAATTAAAAGTTTGAGATATTCTAGTTTTTGACGGAAATAAATAAAGTCCCTGAGTCCTTAAAAAAAAATATGTATAATTAAGATATGTATAAACGCCAGATTTTTACCCAATTAAGGGTACCCAATATGTGGGGCTGGGTGGACCCCAGGAGGGCTCCAAAACCCACAGAGTTGACTCACGGCTACAGCGTAACACAAAAAATTTTCTGCTCAGCCGGATTCTAACTCTAGTCCTTGAAGTTAGTAGAATCGTGCCTTTCCTTGTCCCCTAAAAATCCTAGTCTCCATAAATGATCTTTGTGATAGTCAGTGAAGTGCTAACTTCAAAAATGTAAAGTTAATTGTAAGATAAATTATAAATATAACAATCAACAGATAAATACAAAATAGTAAAGAATTTTATGAATAAATAAAGGAGAAAAATATGAATATCCAATACTGACGGGAAAAATGGAGATCCGATTTTTCCTGATTGCAGTATGAGTCATCTTTCGTTAAACAGTTTTGGCAACAGAACAATATATATTCTTTATTTCCATCCTTGGAAATCCTAAAATATGAATTTTTATTACAATGCAATTTTTGGAATTTACAAAAATAGCAATAACTTCTGCACCAGTCTACAGATCTACACAAAATTTGGGGACGTATGTAGGGTTGCATGTAAAAGTTGTTTGATACGCGTACTGCACCAGATGTTTTAGTTTTACAAACATCGAAAGAACTAGAAATAAATCTCATATCGATTAAGAATTCCTACCCTCCCAGGTGGGAATCTAATTTACACTTGCTTATCAAGCTCGACCTATCTGGAATGAGTTATTCTTAAACTAACTCCATTACGTCTTATATATATTTTAATACTTTTTTGTAATTATCTATTATGATCCAACCACATACCAATGCTGTCCTTGATATACTGAGCAATGTAGAAGGTTGAATAGCCTACCAGTGACCTTAAGTATCTCGCTATTGCTCCTTCGCTCGCGTCCAGTAAACAAGAGCATAGAATCTCAAGTTGCCGGGTAACCCAAGCCACCCCTTGGAGACAAATATTCTCTTTCCTTATTAGATCCAAGTCCCTCCAAGGCTCCTGACCTGGAAATCATTAGGGTGCTCTCAGCTAGCAAACAGTCGATACATCTTCCAGCACGCTTCGTTACAGGAGCCCATGGAGTATTATTATTGGATTTTGCACAAAAACATTTCCAAATACAATAAACTACTTTTGTATTGTTCGTTGATTTACTGAGGGCGATAGTTAATTTATTTTTTAGACAATTCTTAAATATACCTTCTTAACGTGATAATTAGGAGAAATATGTATAAAGTAGAAATTTTTAGAAAAAAAATAGGTATGTAGCAACATTGGTAAAGGCAAGTTTTTCAAGGATACTGAAATATGTTTTTTCAACTTTGAATATAGGGAAAAATGGTTTTGAAGAACAGAAAATGGTACGAAATAGCGCGTAGAAGACAGATTCTATGGACAATTTGAAAATAAATAAAATAAAGGGAGGAATGGGAGGAGAGAGAGAGAGAGAGAGAGAGAGAGAGAGAGAGAGAGAGAGAGAGAGAGAGAGAGAGAGAGATTGGTGGGGGTATATAAAAGTATTCTACTTCACTGTTGCTCTGGATTAAACAGCTGTAATATATATATATATACGACCCACATAGTTTCATGACTCACACTATCAAAAAGATAAAATCTAGCATTTTCCATAGAAGCAGTCTTCTTACGCGCTATTTCGTACCATTTTCTGTTCTTCAAAAGCATTTTTTCCCCATATTTATAGTAAAAAATATATTTCGGTATCCTTGAAAAACTTTTTTTGCCTATGTTGCTACATACCTATTTTTTTCTAAAAATGTATACTTTATACATATTTTTCCTAATCATCACGTTAAGAAAGTATATATATTTAAGATTTGTCTGAAAAATAAATAAATTATTAATTCAATTAATTAATTACCGAGAATATATTCGAATGATTTTCTAGTCAAAAACTATCGAACAGTTCAATCACATATATATTCAAATTTGTATTATTTAATATCAGTTGACACTGTTACAATAGGACAAACAAAAAATCCGAAACGGGATACGACAGGAATGTTAAGGTCACATGTATTGTGTTACCGACGTATTGTTCCTTTATCCAGTGGTTTAAATAAGGTGTCTTATTGTTAAAGAAAGTGTCACCGTTTTATTAAACCATAGATAACATTTTTTTCTCCTTCTTAAGTTTTTTTGTTTTAGTTCTTTTCTGCTTGAATCCTGTGACCTTGTCTAAGCGGCCGGATGAAGAACTAGATCCGAGGGGCTGGTCCACAAGTCACGCTTCGGCTGACCTTTCCAATGTCGCTTCGTCTTCTTCCTTCTTCTTTTGTGGTTGATGGTTAGTCCTCGCTTATTTTTATCTCTGCTACGAAGCCCTTGCTCATCACTGACTCATTTCACTTTCTCATCTTCCAAGGTAGAGGAAGGAAGTACAGTAATCAGCCAAAAATGCTGTTACTTTTTCGAAGAAAATTTACACATGAATATATATGTTAGCTCTAAGGTGTGAAAAATGTTTAAATATTTCTAAAATCTTTCTGTAATGGAGTTGAAATTAATCAAAGTGAAATATGTTGTGTAAGGATAAAAAAGAGGAAAAATACTATAATCCATGAAGGTTCATATGTTCAGTTCTTTAAAGGAAGTACTGTTTCTTGAACAAAGGCTGTACAAGTAGAGGATTAGTTCATCATCACCCTCAACCTCCGGGTGTTTTCCCAGTTAAGGGTACCCACTTTATAAAGTGGTACATATGCCTAGAGGCTGCGTATGCCTTGAAAGGCCTCTGAAACCCACAGGATTTACTCTACCCTTGTGATAGGATACCATTCATAAAACAAACACTCTAATTAAACGTTCTTACGAATTTTCTGATTTTGATTTTTAAACGGATTAAATAGTTTTTACTGGATCTTTATAAAAAAGATCTTCATCTCTTTTTTTCTGTAGAACTTCATTTTAGTATATTAATTTATCATCATGATTTATTTGTATTTTTCAGTTTCTAATTAATAAATGTTAACAATAAAATTTATTTATTAAAAACCTACGGTCATTATTTATATACCTTTTTTTTTTTTTGCTGTCCCTCCCACCTTCTTTCTTAATTTCTGAAACAGAGGAATAATTTTCTTCACGATTATAACACACACCACTGATTTTCATCTCAAATTTCTTTTATTTTTAAATTTGATTTTTAATTAGAATATTCTTGGTGATTGGATTCAAGCTTTAGTCTAAGTTGAACATACGCTAAAACTTGAATATAATTTTTTTTTTTAATAATTTATTTATTGATATTTACAACTGTATACATATATACACATCAAGTAAATTTGCTGTAAGTGATATTATCACATAATAAAAACATGTGGAGAATCTACCCATTGATAGAACTCCAATTCATTTCTAAAGGAGAAGATCTCGAGGCAATCTTCTTTTCAGACGCCTGGGAGGATTATTAGGTAGTGAAGGAGAAGCCAGGTGAGAAACGAGTTGGTTTGGGTGGTTGGGAAGTTTATTATGGAAGGATTGGTATCTGAATCTGGCCGAATCGGCAACATAGGGGACATTGAGGTCCTGATGGATGATTTGATTTGTGACAAAGTAAGGAGCATTAAGGATTTTACGAAAGATTTTGGACTGTAAGGATTGGATGGGAGAGGAATTAGATGGTTTAGTGGAGCTACATAGCTCAACTCTGTCCGCATTTCCAAATAGAATATAAATTTAAAAATTAATTTTATATAAGGAAAGCTTTTATACTTTTTATTTTTGTATTTTTCTTTTTGAACGATGTTTTCGACAAACTGTCCATTATCCAGACCATCTTACCTATTTGACCTCTTATATTCCTTAATTGCAAGAGATTTGT
>NW_027107309.1:2498392-2532377 GCF_000696795.3 Halyomorpha halys | reverse complement strand
TATATATATACACACACATTTTACCAATTGTCTTATTTTTTTGTTGACTGTCCTTCTACCTGTACTTTACTTATATTGGACTGTGCTCAAGTATAAAATTACCAAACAAAAAAAACGTTTATTTCGAAGCTGTTGATCTGAAAAAAATTTTCTAGATAAAATACAATATTTTTTAGAACCTGGTCCACTCCTGGATGTGTCTCATGTAGCTAAATTAATTAGTGCCATTTATTATTCCTGTAAAAATGAAATAAAAATCGCTAATATCCATTTTATTAATTCACCCTTCATGCAATATGCCGATTTGAATTAAATAATGTGTTTACAATTTATACTTTTTTTAGTAAGTACCGAAATTTCCATTCAAGCCCTTGGACTTCGAGCCATATGAGACAACTTTCTCTTCCTCGTCGCCTCTAAATTATACCCTGGCAACGACGTAACGCCACAGTCCACAACATAAATCCTATGCGTCCAATTTGTCCCTGTCACTGCCATATATTTCGAGTAAGCAACTCGAATGTATTGAATTTCCAATTAGATCTACCAAAAGGACTGTCATAAACCACTAGCACTTTCGAAGGGGACTCCAGGCTTGTATACGTATGGACCAGTTTCACGGAATGCAAACATCACAAATTTATCAAGCAGTATGATACATTATTTACACGGACTTGATTTCATTATTTTTTCTGTCTTCTAATCAAAACTTTTCACTTACCTTTTACATTTTGGACATGAAGGCAAAAAATGATTCCGTGTCTGTCTGCAGTTAGAAACCTGTTTGGGCAGAAAACCTAGTACGGTTAATCTTATTTTGATGAAAGTTTCAGAGATTTTGCTAACCACGACGGTCCAATACCGATATTATCAAATTCTATCTGCTTCTTTCTCCTACGCATGTGTAAAAGTAAGTCCGATTAGAGCCGAAAGTTGGAAATATTATAAAAATATCATAAATCAATTTTATCAAGTTCTATCCACTATTTTCGCTCACGCATGCGCAAAGATATTTTTCATGACATCTATATTTTTAAAATGGCTAATCTGAATTGGCTCTAAGTTTCATAGCCTCAAACGCAAGCTTTTAATCTTGAAATGGGTAGTAATAAAATTTAGACAACCTATGGGTTTGACAAATATCATTTAAGCAATCTATTGATTTTATTTTTTTAATTAACTAAGATATTTTATTAAGTATTAACTTAGTTTATATTTTAAACTTCTGCTATTGTTAACGTTTTTGTCTACTACAACTCTACTAGGTCAAAGTTGGTAGGGGTTAATAACTAAATGTGTTGCGGTTGAGGGATGAGTTGCCGCTCCGTCTAGCGGAACACTCTCGCCTTCTTTTTGACCGACCCTTCCAGGGGCTACCAAGGTCTCTACGTCTTTCTTTTTGGTAGTCGTCCTCAGTGTTCTTTAATTTGAAGTCTTTCCTCTGTTTTTCGGTATTTGTGTCTCTTTTTTTTATTTTGTTGAAATGTTCTTCCATAATCATATTTTTTTATGTGAAACAAGTACTTACGTGTAAGTTATTGATCCTCCAGAAAAAACACATATGCTCTTGGGATATTCTCATATAACGGGAAATGTATAGGCCCCAATTTTCAACAAAAAACTGAACTCCTAATTTTTTTTTTTTAGTAATTTATTTATTGTTATTTACAAATGTATAGGATGATATACAACAATTAAATTTGCTATTAGGTATAAAATAACAGAATACAAAGATGTGGCGAATCTGCCCATTGATAGAACATTACGTTACTAGAGAAGATCTTGGGGCCATTTTCTTTTCAGACGCGTAGGAAGAGCGCCGAATAAAAAATTAATTATTTTTAAGGTTTTGAAACAGCCGCCATTTTAATTCCCCCCTTCCTATACTTGGTAGACTCGTCAATTTTGATTGGTAATTATACCTAGTTTTCATTGAAGTAATCAAAAATTGGGGTGAAATCACTGCCTTTTTTCTCCTCTTGGGCTCTTCTACTAAATCCTAAAGTAAAATAATTACTAAAAAATGGAAAAAAAAAAAAGGCAAAAACGAGTCCGAGATTTATAAATTCTGTAACATTATTGTTCAAGGAAATCATTATCCATTGATGTTGGTTCTATTACGATCACAGAGAAAATTACTTTTTTATAGACATGATAAGAGGCCAAATTTTTGTGCAACGAAAAATCCAAAATTTGCGAAATCGTGCAGTAAAAACTCGAGATGTGTCTTTAATATGCAAATCCTGCATTAATAAACTTTATGTTCATTTTATAATAATAATGTATGGTAGTATAATAATATATACTTTATGTATATATGCTTAACGAAATTATTTTAAATCAAATTAAACTTGATAAATGAAACCGACATTGATACTTTGCATTAGATAGGAATATTTTCTAAAGTAGAATTATATTAAATTATATAAATTAAAAAGGATTTAGTGAATGAGATACATTCTTCCTTATTAAAACACAATAGTTTATTTCATATCATCAGCAACGTTTCGTGAGATTTCCCCCATCTTCAGGCTGCTAAAAAACTAATTCAACAAAACCATAAACATGTGCTTACAACAACACTCATATATCATATACACTCAAAGAACTATTTATAAATTATTTACTTGTTAACAAAACCTATATATTACATATAATTTTCTCCTATTTGTCATTCTTGCTAATATATTACAATATTAATGTCATTTAATGAGTAAAAATTGCTAATGGTCATACATTTTAGGAGAATAATTACCTTTCTGAAGGTTATCTTCCAGTCTGATAACAACCATATAGACTATAAAATAATTTTCTCCTACCTCTATTATCACAAAGATGAACAATAAAATCAAAAATTAACAAGGAAGAATTTATGTCATTCACTAAATCCTTTTTAATTCCATAAGACTCTTCCAGTAAAAGGATTATTAAATTTAAATTATATAAAATTTGGTAATAAAATGCATTACTCATAATTTTTCTCAATTATACTTTTAAGTATAATAATATATAATAATCCTTAGTTATTCAGCTGGTTACTCATTGTATAGCTAATGCATTGATGACTCTTTTGGAGCTTACGTTAGATCATACTCTGAAATACTTTTTCATGCGTGGGATGCAACTTAATACTACGATGACGAACTGCACAGTTTAGAAATTCAAATCCAACATTGGTCCATTCATATTGTACTTTTTCAGTTAGCCATAGTGAGTAGTTTCCGGAGCCTATGCAATGTAGAAGAGAAAATTTCGAAAAAAAAAAAAAAAAAAAAAAAGGTTGGATTTTTTTTTTAAATTTATTACAATTTATTTTTAGGTTGTTAATGTTTTTTTTTATTTATTTATTCACCTGTGACAGCTTAGATTATTATAACATAACGGTGTAGCACATACAGTGAGGGTTGGTCTTGTAAATAAAATAACTAACAATATGTGAATACAACATAAGAAAAAAAAACACTTTAAAGTAAAGACAAAATTAGGAATAAAAAATCTTAGTGTACAAAATAAAATAATTGCGATATAATTAAATAACAACTCAATGTAAGTTTCAAATATACAAAGACATTCAAATAATACTATTTAAAATCAAGAAATCTATATAATTGTTACACTGCAAACCATGAAGGGTTAGGGGTTTTGTACGTTTAAGCACTTGTTCACATTATGCTCAACTGCCAGATTTTTTTTCTCAATTAAGAGAATTCAATTGCTTTTTATAGAGCCCTTCAGAAGACTCCCGAACCCACAGGGTTGACTGACAGCTACAGTAACTGAATAAATAATAATTTGCCTCTGCCAAATCCGTACCCGAGTTCTGGGAGTTAGTAGCACAGCGATTTAAAATATAACTAACTAAAAATACAATATATTAGAAAAATTCTTTTGGTAGAAATTAAGAAAATTTAAAATATAAAGGTTAATTACTGATGATGAACATATTTTTTATTAAATAAAAAAGGAAATAAGAAAAAACAACTCAAATATTCATGATGAATCAAAAGAAAGTACAAATGTTTTGAACAATTGCTGAATTATCAAACGAAAGGTCAATTACTATGAAACGGAATTAATTTAAAAAAAAAAAAATAAAGAAACGAGATATATGACGTACATATTTATTTTATTATCAATACAACAATTACTTATTATTAATGACACAATTGTCTTTTTTTCCTAGAAAATTGTTATGATTTTTAATTCATGAGGATCAACATTCGTTTGTATGCATTTATTGTCTTGTAATCGTTCTACTTATAGCACTTTATAGATAATATTTATTAAAAAAATATAAATTTATATAGTCTAAAATAATTTTAATACATTATATTATATGTTTTTCTTTATAGAAAGAGACCCCCTCGGACGTGAAGTTGCACTTGGCCGCTGTTAACGGTGACTTGGGTGTGATCAGGAGGCTGCTAGACAGCGGCAAGGTCCACGTGGATTGTTCTGATAGGGTAAGTAGTTATATTTATTTTAACAAATTTTTTTTTCCAAATATTTGAAGTAGTAATCTTAGTATTACAAAAAATATTTAAACAATGTGCATTGTTTTTATTTAAGATATCGATGGCATAGAATGAGAACCTTTTATCTCACAAAAAACAAACAACTTTTATACAATCAATATGGCTACTAAGAAAGATACTTTGATACTATTGATTCTTCATCGATAGAGCGCGCAGCATGAGCAAGATTATTTTTATTTGACAATCAAATGTTGTGAGAAACGAACTTATCCATCTAATAATGGATACAATTTATTTTTATTTAGTTTTTTGAGATTTTCATCCTTGGCCATCGATATGGTAATCCATGTTCATAAACGTATGAAAAGTAATCTCTAATAAAAAATATTATTAAATTTTTATGTAAAACTAAGTATGCGTCGCGGTAAAGTGTTGATATCAGTCCAGCTAAGGTGTTATAGTCTATCTATAGCCTAAGGCTACGCCATAGAACTCTCCTTAAATTTGATTTATATTAGTATATAGCTGTTCAATAAACATGTGATATACTAAATGTGATCGGAAATTTAAGTGGAAAACAAAAGGACCTATAATTACTTATAAAAAAATAAACTTATTGGACAGAAATCGTCCACAGTTTAAGTCTAGTATGCTGCACTTTATCTTGTACGGAATTTAATTGTCTTTCGAAAGGGTATTTACAATGTTCCAGTAGAAGGATAGTTTATGAGAAAATAACCAAGATATATATCCGTTTGTTAATTATTTGTTTAACCACTTGTGATAGTTTTTTATTAACCCAGCCTTATTACTCATTTATGAATATAATATTTTATAAAATAAAATGTTATTTTTAATTAATTTTTATCTTAATTTTGTTTTAAATTAAAAATGACTTGAATATTTACCTTATATGTTTTTTTATAATTAAAATTTGTAAAGACTTAGAATAGAAATTTAAATATTTCTTAAAAAGGTGTTAAGAAATAAATGTTTAATAGAATAGAAATTTAAATATTTCTTAAAAAGGTGTTAAGAAATAAATATTTAATTTTAGTAACATTATTATAAGTTATTTGAGTAACTCTTCTAGAGACAGTAGTTTGAAAAGGTTAGTAATTTAAGTTCTGTTACAAAATTAGCAGATATCATTCTCAAGTTGTGCAAAGAAACATTGTATGATCTGAAAATATGTCTTCTTAAAATATAGTGTTTATTCAGCTAAAATAATAACAAATAACTACAGTTCTTATTTAAAAAAATTAATTAAATATAAATACAATATTTATTTTGCTGGAAGTTCGCTGATTGACCGTTTGTAGTAATAAAGGGAATATGGTCCTGGTACGGTCAAATAGAACTCAAATAGTAATGACTACTTTAATTAAACACAACGTTTCGCCCTGCGTTGCTGGGCTTCATCAGAGCTAAAAAAGATACAAACACTTAACATAAGTAAAAAGTAAATGGAAAATTACAATGGTATACAATGAAACGTAGAAATTAAATAAGAAAAATAAAAGGTTATAAATAACTGATAACGGAAATAGTAACTGATACAAAGAAGAAATATAAAAGAAAGTACAAACTAAGAGATGGAAAAAGGGGGATAAGAATAAAGGAAGAAAATGAACGAGACATAATTCATACATGTTAAGACAGAAGTCAAAGTCAGAGTGAACCGTTTGTATTGGGAGGCGTGGGGATGACAGTTAAGTACATTATATTTGAAAATACTTTTAAAGTAAACAGTGTAGAAAATAAAGAAAATTTAATATTTTTATATATTAATATATAATTTAATATTTATTTTGGATGTAATTATAAATCTTTTTATTTAATGAAAACTATTTTATTATGATGAAAGTTGCTCACTAAAATATAAAAAAAGAACTTTCTAGTTATTTCATCTAATTATTTTTACTTATTTTTATTGTTTAAATTTCTTCTTTAAAAATTTTCAAACTAACTTAAAATAGTATAATCTCTCAATGTATCTGGTAATAAAACAAACTGTTGCTAAAATTAGAAGTTTTTTTGTTACTGCTTAAGTGCTCGATTTTTATAATAAACTTTTATTTTATAAAATTATTATTATTATTATTTTTTATTAAGGGAGATTATACGTATGAAGGACGAAGAACCACCATTAAGAATTTAAGCTTCATAGGGTTTGTGAGGACCATGATTACGGACAGGTCCCTTCGCAAGCTTTTCATTATGCGGTTATTGCTCCGTTGGGTTGTAGCGTAATGTAATAAAGCCTAAACCCTTTTACCACACACACGACGCAATTTCCTAACCAATACTTTTGAATACTTACTGTCAAGAACATCTATACCAGCATGTAGACAATGTAACGTACCATTAACTGTAAAGCACATATTAATAGATTACAGGCATTTGATAGACACTGGATTACCAAAGCATTTAGCACCTTTACTAAACGATAATAGCCCTCACATTCCGGAGATATTTTATTACCCTAAAAACGATTGTACGATATATATCAATTTTATATATATATTCAAATTGATTACTATTATCGAATATTTTTTTTTTTAATTTTATTTACATATATTTTTTTGGAAGAAGATAGTTTACCACATGAAGTACATTTTAAGAAAATAGTCCGGTTGTTGGTCAATAAAGGTATCGACATAGTAAAAGAAAACTATTTATTGTTAGCCAGCGTTATGACCCATTTTGCAGGGCTTCGTAATGACAACTTTTTTTTTTTTATTTATTTATTGATATTTACAACTGTATAAAAAATACAAGCAAATTTGATCATAATGACATTATGATAATGATATGATACAGCATGTAGAGAAACTACCCAGTAGTAGAACTCTAAAAACATTTTACAATATAAGGTCACGAGGCCATCTTCTTTTCAGGCGCCTCGGAGGATTGCCAGGAATGGAAGAGGAAGCAAAGCAAGGTTAGAAATTAGTGGGTTTGGGTGGTTAGGGAGTTTATTATGGAAGGAATAATATCGGGTTCGGGCTAGATCGGTTACATAGGGAACATTTAGGTCTTTATGTATGGTTTTATTAGTAACAAAATAAGGAGCATTGAGGATTTTACGAAGCATTCAATATTCCTAATAATTAATATCTTGACTCTTGGAAATTAAATTTTAAAGTCCTTACTTACCTGTCTTATCTTTCTGTGAGAAGTTTATTTGTCGAATGATCAGAGTTCCTTACTCTTTAAAGCATCGACTGGATATTTGAATCCGAATATAGGCCGTAGCACGGTTATGGTAGCTTACTCGTTGAATGCATAGCTTAAATTAAAAAACAAAAATTCTTCTGAAGTACCTATATTTTTTTTTAATAGATAACTAGTTCTTGTTTTTAGCAATGATAAAATATAGATTTAAAAATAAGATAAATAACTAAAGAAGTGAGAAGGAAATATTAAAGACAATTCAAGGAATTCGAATTTAAAAAATCCGAGACTGTTTGATCTCTTCTGATCACAATTATGTAACAGAGCTCTGTTATCATGTATAAAACTCCTGTATTCTTGTCAAAAACAAAATTGATATTCGTTATTTTTATCTTGAGAAATCATAAAATCTTAATTTTTATAGTAATTGAATGTTGTGTGATACGCGTACCGTACCATTTTATTCTTAGTCCGATCAAGCGACCATCGCCGTCGCCCGTCGCTCTACCTATGTTCAGTTACGACACGACTTCAGTTCTAGATTACTCTAAGGATTTTCATTGTTCCTATTTTATCTGAACCCATCATATTCCTGAAGACAACTGAATAATTACTTATGCCATTTGTTTGAAATTATAAAATCAGAACTTGTTGAAGCATAGCAACGTTTTGCTATAGGTAATTGCTAATTGATAGGATGACTATTACAAGACGATTTCTTATTGTTGTTGACTCCCGTTACCCACTGAATGAGCCTAGACACACGTTTGTGATGTTCCCATAGACTTGGCTAACTCCTGAATCATCCTTCATCCGAGATCTCCCAGCAATTACTTAATAATTTTCCTCTAACTTCGCTGAAGGCTGTGGGAAGGAAACCCTCCCACATATCCTAGGGTTCGTTGCACTGTGCACAATAATTTGTCAGATGTTGGTAGCTGTTTGGTTGTTAAGACATGGTTTATAGGTACCTATTTCTTTTACCATTCGATTTACGTAATTTTACTGCCCATTTTTTCATTCTTGAACTTCCTAATGTAATTTTTTTTTTAAACCAAGCTTCAATCATACGTTTTAATATTGTCTAAATTAAAAAAAGAAAAGTATCGTAGTATTGTCCTCTTCAGACATTTCGTTCGCGGTTCGTTATCCTTTATAATGATCTGCATTATGCTCCAGTCACCTTGTTTATTCGCTGACTATTCTCAGGCACTCTGCTTTCTTTTAAGAAAATAATAAGTTGTGCATCTTTCGGAATTTGAACCATAGTCTGAAATAAACCTGCTGAGGAATTTATAACTCAATAAAAATTTATATAACTTACGTAAATTTTTAGCCTTATCAATATTATGTATTTCTCATTTGACTTGCGTTTTATTTTTTTTTTTAAATGCTGGACTTGACATTTTGTTGATTTAGGTGATATAATTTCCATTTAATGACCTGTTGTTGTTTACAAGTTCTCTAATAGGTCTTCATTACTATGTTAATTTGGCAGCCAATGGTGATAAATAGTTTTTACCATGATAGTGTCTGAAAATAATAATAACCTTGTTTTTTCTTTAGCTTCTGTTGTCCTTTAGTGGTAATTATAATATTAAATGCTTAGTCGGATTTTTATTTTGGATAAATTATACTACTTAATTTCTAATAAAAAAATAAAGCTTTCGCAAACCCAAATGTTCGATGCCGACATCACCAATCGCTCTATACATACAGAAAATAAAATATAAACAGAATGACATAAAGTAAATAAGTGTACAGAATGGAATTAATAAAATTAAAGTGATAAAAGAAGTGGAAAATAAAATATATACATTGAGAATTGAAAAAGTTGGTTAAATAACATACTTAAGGAAATAAAATAAAAATTAGAAGTTATATAATGCAATGAAATATGAATATTTTAGTCTATTATAGATTTAAAAATTAAAATTATGGAAAGAAAAAATAAAATTGAGAGAAAGAAAATATTTGTGACAAATGAGATATGTAACCATAATATTTAACAAAAGAAATGAATAGAAAAAAAAATTGAAAACAACAATAATAATGTATAGTAGTGAACATAACTAATAACGTGGGTAAGGAAAATTAAGAAAAGGAGGGGATTACTGTTTTAATTTTTTTTTCTTATTTCTATCCACGGTCAACTATTTCTCATGATTATGATTCGGTATTGAGAGTTTTATTTAATTTATTGCTCTCTAGAACTTATACTAACAAACATACATGTCAGGTACACCAAGTTCTATAATACGAATCTCATGTTGTTTATAATAGAATATAAAATATATGCGGTTTATTTCTTTAACCATATTCATCTCCTAAGCAACGCGGTGCATATTTCCAGCTCAAAATTTTCAGATTAATTCTTCACTGATTACATAACACTATGAAACTTAAGTTATTTCAACACTGAATGTCATTTAGATTTTTTAACCATACAACTTTTATATTACTGTAATTTGTGATTAATAATATATAATTTTATTTTCTAATTTTAACTAACATATACTGAATCCATTGCTCTTCTTAGTCGATTATCTAAAAATTAAAAAAAAATATTCACTGTATTTCTTAATTAATTGTTTTAATTGTAATTTAGGTAAATTGGAAAACTGATTGCTGTAATAATTTTTATTTTAATCACCTTAAAATTTAAATAAAATAAAAACTTAAGAAATCAATGATATCTGACTAAAAAGGTGTTAGCGAAGTAAAATGTCAGGCGTGAGAAAGGTCAGTATTTATCGCAACCTCCCTGTTTCGTGATGTAATTATCTCCGAACTTGTCGAAAAGACTCTCCCTCATTTAGCTTCTTTTCAGTCGGTTAGTTTTCTCAGGCGGCTTCTTGCATGTGTGAGTCTATTGGCACTTCATGTGTAATTAATTTTATTATATATAATTTTATTTTTTACAAAGATTTATTACTTGTTTAGTATCAAATAAAACAATGTGTTAAATGAATGAGCCAGTTCATTGATTTCTTATATTATATGTTAGTCCAGATTAAAATCATCTTTCATATTCGAATCTGTATTATAAGTTTTGAAAAAATCTTGTTTTTTAATCATAAGTATTATCATATTTGCCATAATTATCTAAAATTCAAACATAACACCTATTTTTTATAATTTCTTTCTTTTGTAGATTTTTTCTGTGCATGATTAAAAATAAGATAGTACAGATAATTAAAAAAACAACAACTTATATTTAAGATTTTAATATGAAAGATAATTTTAATCCGGGGTGTCGTATCGCTCACTGCTTTGCTTGAATAGTGGCACATCTAACAAAAAAAATTTGCTTTATTCAGTGTGTGATATAGTCAATAGTTTTTGCCGTATACTGAGATTACTTGGCGATAACATTACAAGCTTTAGACAGTCTATCGCAGGACACAAGTAGAGGAAGAAACCTCAGATCACGTTATTAACTTTGGAATATATCCAATTAAAAAATAAATCAAAACCTTTTTTTTTTTTTCGTGAGATGTGCTACTATTCAAGCAAAGCGTTTGTCCATCTTATGATTTTAGCAAAACAATGAACGCTATAATTAGCAAACTGCCCGAGGCGTTGTTCTGATGTTAAAAAAAATAGATAACTTATAAAAGGGTAAAATTTTTCTAGAAAAAGAAATTATGATTGGTTTAATATTCAGTGAGTACGTCTGTACATTTATATATTTTAAGCTTGTTGCTTTTCAAATATTAAATAAAATAATATTTTAAACTAGTTTGTTAATTTTTGATAATGGTGATAGCATGTTTATATTTTTGATGACCCAAAAGTAAGTGTTTTAATGGTATTCATGATATTGTTTTAAATGTAAAATGTATTACTATGTTAAATATTATAAGTATAGGATTGTGAGCACCCCTATTAAAAGTCATGTTAAATATTGAATACATGAGAACTCATAGCTGATTTTCTGAGCAACCTATTTAGTAACCTTTCCTTCAAAAACTTCTTGTTATTGTTTAAACGTAGATTTTGATTATAGTAATTGATTACAATACGCCTAATGTAAGTGAAAAGTAGAAATCTGAATGTTTTACTACTGATAGTCTTGTTTTAAAACGTCCAAAACAATACTAAGACGGTCAAAACACAAACTACGAGCCTAACTAAGTAACCTAACACAACAAGCAAAATGGTGTAGAGCTCAGCTGGTCTGTTGCATGGCGTCATTCTCCATTTAACAGACTCAGTAACATGCTCTCAATCATGTTATTTGTTATATCGTTTTAACATGGTAAAAGAAGGAAATATTTCTCCATTTAACTCAACTTTTTTTCCATTTAATACGCTTTAACATGCTAAAGTAAAGATCATGAATATCCCTTGTGAGTGACATGGGCCTGCAATTGCTTAATGGTGGTTTTGATTGGTTCAAGATATTAGTGGAGTGAAAGTGGAGCTACACGGGCTGGGACAAGTTAGCTCAAAACAAATTGAAAGCGTTTTATGGGTTTTGAAAGTGAGTCTTATTCAGGGCACTCATTAGGGTCTCTAATATTAATTATTATCTACATTAATTAATCCATATTTTACAGATAATTATTATAATTTATATGTTTTAATTATACTCATAACTTATAATAATTAGTAAATTACATTTTTCCTAATTTAGTCCGAAAAAATTCAAATTACGGTATTTATTTATTTTTTTCACTTAACACTGAAGATGCACTGTACAAGGAAAAAGAAAAATATTCGGAACATTTTCAGTTGCCATATATAATCGATTGTAGAAAAGTGGTCTGGGTTATTCATTAATAAAGAAGATATTTATAATTGTTATTTAATGTTTTAAAATTAATAATTAATTGTAAATATATGTTATATGCAATTCATGTTCAGTCCTTTGATTTCTTAATAAGTAAATTAAATTCATAAATTAATCATTTTATTTTTATTGAATATTTAGTTAAATAATAAGAGGGATTAGCTCCTTAATGTTTCTATATTTTAATTAAATATATGTTTTAAGATTAAGAAATTTCCATTTATTTAATTTGTTATAATATTTTGTTAGTTAATGTATTATAAAATATTAATAAACAGTTTTTTTGTCATTTGTGTAACTTGTTTTTGACAGCCACCAGTAAAAAGAAAAAGTTTAATTTCAATGAATATACTTTATTAGAGAAATGATAAAATGAAGAACAGATCGTATGTAGCAAAAAATAATGAAAATGTACTTAAATAATATTATTAATTAATATTTAAACTTCCCAATCGGTGTCAGGAGGCAAGACACGGTAGTTGTGGCAAAGGCGATTGTCGAGATGATCACTATAATTTTTTTTTTACATTTTATTGTGAGAGTAATAAATGCAACGGAGAATAAAATTGAGTAACGAATGAAATCCTGAGAAGTGCGTAGCCTCGGTATTTTCGGGTTCTGTTGCCTGATTTATTCAAATGTATATATTGCCCTATTTTGCTAGACCATCAAATGATTGACCGTATTTCAATATGAAATATGAAAGAAATGGTGGGGGAATGCGGTCAATAAAGAACAAAAAATAGTTAACAACTATTTATTTGGCGCTGTTTCTTTCGCCTCCCTCCCCCAATTGCAGAACTTTTTTTAAAAAGAAGAAGTTTAATGGCCTATAATTTTCAAATTTGAATCGTTCGCGGTTTTCAAACTTGAAAGTTATGATGAAGACTTGCTAAGTAGGGTGAAACGTCAGCAAATATATAGCTATGAACTATTTTTTTTTTATTTTGAACCACACCCCGAACCATCTCCTTCATATTTTATAAATGTTGAGAATTCAAATATTTTCGCGCTTAACATCCAGTCTTCCACACTGTGTAGTATATAAAATTCCTACGAAATGTGGTGGAAAAGGAAAAGGTGATAGTTCAGTCTATTTCGGGAAATTTATTATCTATTAATCTGCCTGTGTATCTCTATTCGGCAATTAAAAACTTCAGTCATTCCGCGTTGCTCGTTTTGTCCTGTCCCTAAGGATCCAGTTCAAATTGGTTGTTTGGATTCCCACCTGGGTCAACCAATATTTATCGAGATACCTGTGGGCGTATTGCACCCATGAGAGTTTCATTGTCCAACTGTTCCCTGAAGCCAGCACATATGTGGCCTCGTAAATAAAATTAAAATATTATTTTGACGTAGATTTTTTAGAATTATTGTAATTGGAGTTAGTGTGTGGAGTAGTGTTTACTAAGCCATAATGTAGGACAGGAATAACAAATACTATAACCATCCTATCAAACACCAAAGTCGTTCACTACAGAATATAAACAAGATGCTAATCGTTGTGAAAGTTATAAAGGCTCTAAAGTCTGAGGCTTAAAAGGCTATCAAAGCGCCATTAAACCCTAAAAGATTCTGAGACTACTCCAAATCAGCATCTGGAAAAGATTTATGCAGCTTTTAGCGAACATCGACAACTGTTCTTTCCGTTTAAGGTGCACTAAATTTGTTAGAATGGATGATTCAAAATTTTACTTAATGAATATAAGATATAAAATATTTTATGTTTACTATACTAGAAAGAGAAGAATAAAATTTATTGTTCCAGCTGGTCTCTAACAGTTGCATGTTTAATAATAAACTCAAAGATTTGTAAATACTTCAATTACATAATTCGCATAACAAGGCAACAAAAATCAGTTTCAACTGCCTTCGGCTTAGAAAATGCTTTTAATATGGAAGATCAGAACTTTGCAGCTCTAAAGGAATCTGTATGAACTTCTTCTGAATTACCAACACATAAATAAATGCAGTTACAATAAAAACATTTTTTATTCATTCAAGAACATTAGGTAACAATTGAGAAAAAACAATTAATTTGACGGAATTCTTAACTGAGTTCCTTAAGACAGGGTGGGGGAGTCTCCTAAGGGTTTAGAGGGATAGAAGAACTGATTTAAAAAAATTCAATTTTTTTAATAGTAGTTTCCTTTTAAAAAGGAATTTAGCAGTTAAATAAATTTAAATTTTAATAATTTTTAAATTTAAATTAATTAAAAATAAATTTAAATCTAGCAGCTAAATGAACTACACTAATCCTCTTATCATAGAAAAAATCAGAATGAAGCACTACTTGATCTGCTTCTAAAAATTCATCGTTCTTACAAAGATTAAATAACGCTACTCAATCAAAATCGTAAAATCCATTGCAGTAAACCTAATATTTAAATTAACCCAGATAGGCAAAATTTTACCCTGATCGTTCCAGAACTATGCAGATACTTAAATTCTATAAAGTGAGTTGTTATTTTACGACATACGAACATAAAAAAGTAACATAAATAGTATAATGAAAATAGCTACTTAACTAAGAACTTATACAGATACAGATCATAGATTATTTAAAGGGTTTTTTGTTTTTTTTTATTGAAGTTGGGTTTCCCAAGTTGTAGGTCACTGCTCCTTTAACTACTCCTGGCAACTGGGAGTGGAACTTCATGGGTCGTTTTTTTTTTTTTTATTGACTTCATTTATAATTCCGGATGCAATTGGCTGTTTCTTACAAACCAAGGAGCATCCACTGCGATTCTTAGGACTTCATTTTAAATAGGTTATAATGTTTTCCTTGTCTTGAAGTATGCCGCTCCCCAGACTTCACAGCCGTACATCAGCGGTGGCCTGAGAATTGTTTTGAATATAAGAACAGTTGTTCCTGGTTTTAGTTTGGAATTTCTGTTTAGGATATGATATAGCATTGGTAACCTTGCTTAGGTTTGAGTTAGTTTGATGTTAGTATAGTGATTCCAGGTAAGGCGGCGATCTTGGTGATTTCCCAGGTATCTTACTGTTCCACTGGCAGAATTCCATTTTACATTAGTTTCAGTGGGTCTGGTGGGCGTCGAAGAGTAAAAACTTTTGTATTACATTTTTCAATTTAAACTGTAGAATGAGATCAACTGAGTAAAAGGTTACTCAATTTTTTCATCTAGATTATTTGACCCTCTTCTTGAAGCCCATGAATAACAAAAAATTAATTTGTTCTTAGTTTTCTTCTTTCTTTTTTTGATTCAAATAAAGAGTATTTGGAAAAAAATAATAAATAAAATAAAATTTGTATAGGTTTAGTTTTATAGATTGTACTGAAAAGAATGTTTTTTTACTTACTAATATATTGTTTTTCCATTTATTTTTAATGAAATTTTGCATCCCTTGTAGTATAACCTCACTTATTGTTCTGGATCGGTTTTACCAGATGTAAACTATAAAATCTATATTTAAAATACAATAAAACATTAAAATAACTAAGTTGTTAATATTGTCTTGTTTGTTAATTTTGATCCAAGCAGGTTTCCTTAGATCCATGTTAAAATAATTGTTATACTAAAGGCCTATTTAGACCTATCAGATAAATGTGCAAGATTTCGCGCATGTGTAGATAATGGATAGGTAAACCAGCTATCTAACAAATCCTGCTGTTGTGACTGTGACTATAAAGTTTTTACGATGTTAGTTGTCAGTATCACCGACATCGTGGAACCTTGGCTTAGGGATACCCTAGGTAACTAGTGGTGACTAGGAGACAATAGTTGGTTAGTCACTTCTAGTTTCTTATTGACCTAGATAATAATCCAAACTATCGATTGTTGGTCTGAGAACATGAGTAAAAAAGTGGGTTAAACTTTTTTTTTTTTACTGTTTGTGTAATGAGTATTTGAATACAAGAACGGTTAGCACTTGGAAGTGTGACCACCCTGGAAGACCGCATGCCCTGGATCTTGAAGTGATTATTATCCCTAGGTAACTGAGGTCTGTCGGGCTAATGGATCTTAATCGGGAATCGTGATGGAGTTTTTCAGGACGGTAAGGAGACCACCTGGTGTTTGGTCCATGGGCGGTCTGCCTCGGGGAAGGAAAGGTTCTAGGCGGTCTGTCGACGCCGAACAACCATAATTCATAGTGCTTGGCCGATTCGTCACTACACTTGAACCCGATTGATAATGTACTTGCATGAGGAGTATTGCTAGATTTGGACATAGCGAACCCCTTATTTAATTATTGGCTGCTTTTCCCTCCACCAGGAAGCAGGAAAATATCAATTCATCTTGACGTATTAGCATTTATGCTAGAACATTGTACGTGAATAATTAAAATAAAATACCAATAGATCACTGTAAATGAAAATTTTAACGATTAAAAGATTTTTATTTCGTAAATATTGAACCGGTGGAGACAATGTAAATATCCGACAAAGTATTCCAGCAACTGCAGGGTTTGAGAAAAAAGAAACATATAGTACAATAATTAAAGTCAAACTATGTATATTTACTTTTTGCTGACCGCACCCCTGTCCATCTGCTCCTCATATATTTAATTTTCATGTAATTAAAAGTCACTTTCTTCAACATAAGAGTTTTTTTGTTTAAAAAAGGTTCTTATACCGCATTGCCTCGTAGATCTATCTTTCAAAGATAAAATTATAAATAAATTTCCTGAGATTTAATTTCAGAGTCCTTCTAAGTTTTTCCTTTTTTTATTTTTTTAATTCAGCATAGTTTACGTTGATGTAGGAAGTGCACCAGATTGTTTCTTTATCTGCCGCGGCTCCTACTTTTTTTAAACAATTCCACCTCTTTAACCTACTGTTACTGCTCAGGTATCTCGGGGGGGGGGAGGGGAGGGTAGAAATAACGAGGAAATAAAAGCGAAGTTGCTTTTAGCGCTGCATTTGTCTAAAAACTTTAGTTATAATTTATAATACTATTATTCTTCCTACTATTCTTTCCGGAAGGGAAGCGTGTCCTCTTACACTGAGGGAGGAACAGCGCCTTAAGGTTTTTGAAAATAAAGTATTACGTAAAATATTCGAACTTAAGAAGAATGAGTTAACTGGAGAATTTAGAAAGCTGAGCAAAGCCGAATTAGAGAACTTTATTTATTTTTTTATGACTCCCTTCCTGTTCATTTCTGACATATGGGAAAAGAAGGGGTGAAGAGGTTATCTAGTGGGTACCACTTAATTCTAACTATGGTAGGGCGTCAAGTTTTAATGCCCAAGTTTTAATACGGCCCTAGAATGAAGGGAACTTTAAATATAACATATATAAATATAAATAGTTATAGAATTGCGGTGAATAAGATAAGCGTGTAAGGTTTCAAGACTTAGTAACGAATGGTTCCCTAAAATATTAATAAACACTGAACCGACGAGAACACGTCTACGTCCCAAGGGTAAACCGAAGCGTAAGTGGGATTACTGTGTCAAGACTGATCTGATTGATTTGGGTTCCAACGGAACTCACTGGGTAAATGCTTGTAAACTGTGATTGGTAGTATCGGCATCGAACCTTCAGGTTTTCTAATCTTTCATTATTACCTCTTCAAAGATTTTATGATGTAGCAGATGGTACTCATAAGTATTATTATAGCCTAATATTAAACTTGTGAATGCTAAGTAACTATTCTTTCAATACAGAAATTTATTTCCTATTAAAAAGAGTCTGTAAACAGTTTTCTTTTGTTCAAATTGTTCTTTGTTAAGAATGGTGACAAAAACTACTTCTTTTCATTTTAAGGTATATGAGGGGCCTTTCCCACATTTGTGAAGATTATCTGGAGAGATATTTCATGGCAAGAATCTCCTCGCAAAAAGGAACCCCCGTCTCCTATTCAGGCTTGAATAATGAGGTAGTTATCCCAATTCGGGCTAATGTTGGAAGAATCCCTTACTAACGGCCAATTATTTCCTTCATCTGTCTCAGTCCTTCTGAAACGGACAGTCAGGGTATTGGGGGTTATGAAATGTTTCTATAATTAGTCATTCAACATTCGTGAGCTGGGATGTTTTCTCATTATTACTGTTTTTTATTATGTAATATAATTTTGTCAACGTGATCCAGACAAAACTGAGATCCCAGCGATCCGATCATACTCACTAATGAGATAGTTCTGGTTCGATAATGCACTGATGTTCCGTGGCGAGGATGAGGTAATAGTAGCGTCATATATTGTTGCCACCGTCGCAAAAGGATCCACTCGTTGACTCGAGAGCGGAACGTTGAGTGGCTTATTGTTTCCTAAGTTCTGTTCTATAGGCCATTGTGTTCTTCTTTATCGTCTTACGATTGTCGTTCCGTCTTCCTGGAGTCGTCTACTGGAACCGTCTGACCGTGGTTTCTGCTATTTGTGCTGTTAGTAAGGTCGGATCGTCGAAAATAAAGCATTATTCATGGTGATACTGAAAAAAAGGAACTCATCATATGAGTTTAGCTATCCCATAAATTACTTTTTGTAGGATATTTAAATTAAATTTATCATTTTGTTTGAAACCTATTAAGGTAGTAACTGAAGGGATTTCCCTTCTCATTAAGGTATTGAAGTCCGGTCCACAAATCGGAACGTTGTGCGTAAATTGAGCTAGTATAAAACCCCACTACCACCATTTTTCGCTGGTCTTAAGATGTCTACTACCTATATCTACAAATTAAAAGATAGTAAGCTATAATTATTTTTTAGCTATATAAATTTTTATAAAATCGAATCCTAAAGAAATATAATATAATTTGGAAACAAGAGAAAGAAACACTATTAAAAAAAGCAGTGGCGCCCAACTGCATTGGGTTGCTATACACTCAACACATTAAGACCAGTTAGTCAATTGATTATTATTCTTATATTATATAGGTATAGTCAATAAACATTATAATACAAGATTATGAAACTTGATTTTTTCTTTTAATTGTTTTAGTTTTTAATCTTTTTCTGTCTCTATATTTACCTATTTTTTTTTTTAAATATTCATTTTCCTTCATTCATTCATAATCCTTTCTATCTCTCCCACCCCAGAAAAATGGCCGTTTTTATCTTACCTTAAAAACATTTATTAATGGCTAGCAGTCCAGAAACCATTTTCTGATATCTTGTTCCTACATTACATGGATCTTTTTTTTTTTTTTTTTTTTTTTTTTTTTTTTTTTTTTTTTATAAATATCCTTCATCAGAAATAAATGAGTTCTTCATACATATATAATATATGATATGTATTATGTATACTTTAATGAGTCTTCTCCCTTTGATTGCCTTGTGGCGCTTTAAGATGTTGATAAACATACAATTCAAACAGAGAATAATAACAAGTAGATTATTCCATGTACAACATGTCACAGTCTCACATGAGATCATAACCCAGAAAGAAGGCATTCTTTCCTGGCTGGACCCTCCCCGCTAAGACCCCCAGGTAGTAACGGTTCTACACCACTTTTGAAATATTTGCTTAAAACGGGAAGAGGAGACTTTAAGATAGTTTAATAGAACAATATTTAAATGCGTTAGAAATTGGAAAACGACGTGAAACCTGCCACTCCCGCCCTCGTGGTAGCCTTACTTATCTGACTTCAAACACACAATTACAGTGAGTAGATTAGTCGATGTATATGTCACAACCTCACTAGAGGATATCATAACACGAAAAGGAAATCAGAAAATAAAATAATTTAAAGAATCCAAGAATCCTTAAAATTCGTCTTCACAAATTGTGTGTTGACCTGCAATTGGATAACGGCGTGGATCGACCACTCTCGACCTATTTAGAAGTCTTTAAAACATATTCTTATAACGAGTATTGGTCGAAGTACGACGACGTTACAATCTCAGTATATAATAAAACTAAAAGGAATTATTAAAATAAAATAATTAAAGGAATCTAAGAGTTCTTAAAATTAGTCACAGTTTCCGCGACCTAATCCCAAGACTTTCGCGTTCACCTTAACCAGAGGTTTATGGACCGCAGCCTGCTGTGATATACAGCAATTTTGAACTTGACTTGAAAACATTAATTGTGAGTAGAGCAGACTGTGAAAAAAAAACTTATATCGAGCTAAATCGTACAATTAGCTAAAACTGTATCCGGCATCATTATATATATTTTGAGCAATATAGATTAAAGATCAGCGAAAAAATCCCAAACTCAATCAATAATAACTGTATTTTAGACCCATTCCTAGTTCTAGCTAAGTTTATAATGTTGCTCAAACTAAGTGAATAAAAGACATTAAACATTTTCACAATATAGTATCTTGAAAAAATTGTTCAATAAACAAAGAGATGAAAACTAAGTCGATAAAAGACCAATTAGTAACTAGTCAATATTTATCCAATTCAGGCATCATCAGGACAATAATATACTTGCATAAATGAAACGAACTGAAATAAACGAACTTCAGACCGTACATCTCACGCCAACAGCTGTAAAAGACACTACAGGCAGTGCGTCACTTTAAGTCTTCTCTGAACGTATACTCCTTTGATTTGCATTATATTTTCTTCTGTTCTGATGATCTCTGAGTTGACGAACGCTGGCTGGTTGGTTAATGACTGATATATGAACGATTTTTTTGGATCCCTCAATTATATCCTGAGGAGGTTTGGTTTATTATTATTTCTCAAAATTGAATAAACAACAGTTGAGCATGATTTTCATCTTCGACTAACCAGTCCCCTGTCTCTATCACGTCACGATTTAAGATGCCATAAAATTAGTAAAGTATGAAAATCATCTCCTTGCGTGTCGGTCCTTTTCATCTTATAAGAAACTCAATTTTACGATCTTCTCTCCTCCTTCCCTTCCCTTAGATGACGTTATTATCTTCCTCAATTACCTAGCATTTTATTGCGTGTACCATCATATGGCCGCTTCTTACGCTTTCCACGAAAACATACTTTAAGAAATGAGTTTGTAGACAATTAAGAATATATAAAATGATAAAATAAAACAATAAGGAAAGTTAGCCAGTATTAACTAGGCCTATTCCCAGAGGAATGACTGATAAGTACGTCACGAACCTGGAAACTCTGGAGTCACGAGACTAGAACAGTCAGTCGGGTCACGACCCGTCCCAGTGACTTGTACCGCAGTGACGTAAATACGACACACTACCACGACTGTGTACTAGTACAAGTACTGTCCTCTGTCTACTGGTTGGTAATTAATTTTTTCTTATAGCGTTACATTGTCTTTGTTTAATTAGAGTTTATATCAATTGGGAAGCACTAACTTAGTATTTTGTTTCTTTTGAATAATATGAAGGAGATTATGAAAGGGTTTACTGCCTAAATGTAGAAGTATATTGACACAACTGCCCACTATCTCTTCTAAACTATACCGTTTACAGCATCAGATCTTTAGGATGGTAAAATTATGGGAGTACTTTTCTCAAACATACAGTATTTTGAGCCCGCTAAGACAATAAAAATCAATTTTACATTTGCGTCATTATACTTCCGGAGCAGCGATTTACTAATCTCTTAATAGTAATAAGCTGGGAAAAATAATGTGACAATAATAGTTTACAAAAAGAAAAAAAAAAATGTTCAAATAAGTACAACATTTAAAGAAATTAGATTTACTGTTTTCAATTATTTGATTTGCCGAAATGAGTTTAATAAAAATTATTTATGTTCACTCCGATTTTGATAACTGATTATAAATGGAAAATTCTGGGTTTTCTCTTTAGGAAGTCTGATAAGTCAATTCATAAAAAATTGTTGAGGTTAATAAACTTCCTATTGAATATAATTTATTTTAAATTATGATATTGTAGCTCAACGTTTCGGGACCACCGTCCCATATTCATGTACTTTAAACCTACAAACAATAATAATCCACCATAATAACAATCTTCATCCATATGTATTATAATTCATACAATTATATTCACCTCATAATTATTCAAAATTTGAATTTCATAAAGGAAATCATGTCACATCTTTACACTATTCACACTTTTCTACCATTACTTATTGTTGCATTTTTCACTTCTCTTTAGCACAACCATTACTCTATATTTCTTGCTACCTCTTTGGACCTTACCTCATGTCCAGTGTGCTGTTTGGTTACCTTCCTGTTTTTTTAAAGTCCTGCTTTGTATCATAAAAATCACGGGTTTAGAAAAAAATCACTAAGTTTAATGTAAAATACAAAGCAGGACGTTAAATATATAATTGCTTAAGATAACTTAAAGATATAACTAAGATTGGCGTTCAATTTTTTTTTCTGTATTTTTTGGCATGTTATTTCTCTTAAGTAACTTAAAAAGTTTTAGACCCGTTACTCTAAGATTTATTTTTTGAATGCATTTTGGAATACAGAGATGTTAGCTTAAATGAGATATTTTTAATATAAAATATCTCATATGGAACACTCATAAATTTTCATTAAACGTAGTTCTATCGGTTTGTATTGAGTGATTATAATTTTATATGACGTTATTTATTTGTTATTTAGGGAATTTTATATACAGTTAAAAATGTATAAAGCGTTAATTTTCTTTTAAAAAATCGGACAAAAAAAATGTCATCACTGAGACTTTCATTTCATCACTTAAAATTTTTTTTTAGTTAAGTTTTTAAATATAGCTAAAACTAAGAGATGAACAATTAAGTTTGGATATTATATTCTTTGTAAAAAAAAAATAATCTTCTGATTTGAATAAACATGTCAAAAAAATCTTCTATATGTTATTTTTAAAGTAAACATTTATGAAGTGACCTTGTATTTGGTAATTATATACAACTGTGATACTTCTGTGAAATCATGCATTCTTATGTTAGCAAAAGAATGTAATATCTACGCTTAATAGTTCTTCTTTAAATTTTACCTTTATTAGTTATTACAATTAATAATAACTGCTAAAACATATCAATGATGTTACTATTTAATCAGAAATTTAATTTATTCATTCTATAACATCTTGGGCCAACTTTGCTGCATTGTACAAATTAAATCATTAGAATTAACTTTATGAATGTTGTGACTTAAAAGTTATTGTAATAAGTAAACACTAGGTTGATTAAGAAGAACCTTTTATTATATATTGGAAAAACAAACTAATATATATAACTTGACCACACACTAAATACATTGATGCACGCAATTGAGGCTAGATAAAAACAACTGAGTAAAGGTAGAGCACTGTTATAATCCCTAAAGGGTAACCTTTTACATACATTACAATAAATAATTTCGTAATTGTATAGTATTAGCTTATAAGATTTTGCAGCCAACAACACCTGAATAATTAAAAGTTACTATCAAACATTTTATTTTATGTTTATTACTGTATTAATTTGGCATCGGCCGATAGATGTTGCTATCTGCCTGGATTGTAGTTTGTCAATCATACTTAGCTAAATAGTTAAATTTAAAAAAATAGAAAAATAATCATTTAGATTAATAAATTTCGTCTTCAAAGAATATTATTTACTTGAAATTCCTTTGAAGAATCTCTGAAAGAAAATAACTTCGACATATTTCAATATGATGAAGGACATATGTGGTTGATATAATTCTTTGAAAGTTCATTCAGTCAATCTGTAAGAGACCCCATTCTTCTCCGTCATCTGTTGCTTGTTAATTTCCAAGGACAAGATGAAATGAAAAACAACTCACAATTCGCTACTAATGATCGACTCAATTTTCTAGATAATTTGAAATGAAGTTGTCAATTCAATTCCCGAAGGTTTCGTTCAAGGCAGTTCAATATATTGTTTTTACTGAGGTAATAGTTTTAATTTAGAAGATAATGCCAAAAACTGGATAATGGTTGGTATAAAATTCTCAGCTCCTATAAGACCGTTTTTTTAAATTTCCGTTGTGGTGAGTAAAACACAGGATTAGAAGAGATCTGATTTACCCTAGAAATAAGGTATACGGGCCAGGCACGAAATATACTGGTAGAACCAGGCACACAGTAGCGGTTAGCGACTGTAGCATTACAGGGTACGTTATGGTAGTTGGTCGTTTCTTAATCAGGCGGTTGCTGATACTGTAGGTCGGTGCGTAAGTGTGTAGCCCACTTCTAATAGTAGGTTATACGGCTCATCTTGATGAAGGCTCCTAGGCTATGGTTTACTCTGATGTATAAATATATAGAATCATTGAGAAAGCTATCTTGAAGTCATTCATTGTTTTGTGACTAATAGATCAAAACTTAGATAGCTTGATCTCACAAGAAATTGCTGTTGCCTTTCGACTTATTTTATATGAGGAGAAGATGGTTGGGAATGCTGTCAGAACATAATACAAATAAGTTGAAAAATTTATTTCAATAAGTTTAAAAAGCTTATTTAATAGTATGGTCAGATTCTCCACTCAAGTTGAGTGTTTGCGGCTTTAGCGCACTTGCTCAGCCTCCACTGGCTCATAACCAGTGATGCGGCGAGAGAGATGCCCTGGGATCTCTTGAGCTCTGCTCTACCCCTCACACGTGGGGGATAGATTGGGCTCAGGGATCCTCAGGTCGATTGTGTAAATATTGTATATATTATTTTATCATTATGTTATTTTATTTTCGTACAGATAGTTTGATTATGTTCATCTTGTCTATTCTTTTGTTTGTATATATTTTAAGAGAGTTTTTTTATTATTATAATTTTTTTTTCTTTTTGTTTTTTTTGTTTTGTTTTTTTTATTAATTTATTTATTTTTTTTATATTAGTATGTATGAGATTCATTCATCACTATTACCTATTGCCCACAACTGTGTGGCAGATTGTAATATCTATCAATAAATAAATCTATTATTTAATAGTGCCAAAGTTTCGGCCAGAATTTCTATCCTCAAGATATCTACTAAGTAGCTTTCCAACATTTTTATCTAAAATACGCCACAAATTTACAATTATGTTTAAGTCTTGAAACTGTGGAGGTATATGAAGTTGTTGGCGAATGTTAAATATTAACCAATGTTTAGTTTTGTTTTCTGTATGTTCCGGATCATTATCATGCATAAAAATATACCGATACTGAATTCCTAATTTGGCTGCACTGGCTAGCAGGTTATGTCGCGACATCTTGACATAACCTTCTGCATTCAAAATCCCTTCAATAGGCACGAGATTTCCTAATCCATTATAAGCCACGCATCTCCAAAACATTACACTCCCACCTCCATGTTTTACACTGACTGAGATGTTTTGATTTCTGAATTCTTCACTTTGCCTTCACCATATCGTCGTTCTGCCGTCTGATCCAAACAAATTAAATTTACTCTCATCAGAGGATAATACATTTTCCCAAAAAACTGGTGGGCCTCTTGATGTTATCCCTAACAAATAAGAGTTTTTTTGCGATTGGTTGCACTAATATAAGATTTCTTTCTCGGGACTCTGCTGTAAATTCCTCCAACATTTAAAACATTTCTAATTTTTTTGTGCTCAAACAAACCCAATAATGGATTAGACCGTATTAGTTAGAATACCTGCACTAACTCCTGGATTTTTATCGCTTCAATTTCGATGTTTGTTTTCATCCTCTCATTCACTTTCATTGGACGTCCTTTGCGCCAAATATTTGCAGTTGTGCCTCTTTCTTTAAATTTCTTAATTACGTACCTGACGGTAGAAAAATTGATACTTAACGAATCCGCTATTTCGTGATACAATTTTCTTTGATTACCAGATAACATAACTTTTTCGAGAATAGCGTCACTTAGTTCACTTGTTTATGACGGGTAAATTAAAACGACTTAATAGACTTAAATATTTAATAATAATGATAGAAAATAACAGGATTATACTCAAGCATACATACAAGTAAACAAACATAGTGCGCAAATACTTTTTTCCTTGTGCATATATTATATTTAAATAAATTTTTATTATGATCAATATTTTTAATTTAATTTATACTGTTTTTAACAAGCTTTAATTGTACTTTTTACTAAGGTACCTTAAACTATTTTATTATTATTTAAATTCATTGTAGAAAGAAAAGACAAGATGTGCAAATACTTTCTTCAGTCACTAAGGAAAAAATAAGTCTGATAACTACGACATTTGGCTTTATCTCAAATCATGGTTATAAATTAGTGACTGGAGTATTTGATATTAATTTCTTTGTATTTAAAATTTGTAAAAAAAGTTTATTAAAATACAATGTAAAATTTGTTATGTATAGTAAAAAAAAATTGTTAATATATTTTCATTTTATGAAAAAGAACAAAGCGTTTTTCATTTTTCTGCTTCTGTCGAAAAAAAAATAACCTAGTTGGATTATAAGTTGCGCCATCCTGTATCTTAATATAAATACATTATAGCAGAGGTGAATAAATAAAGTAAATATATTTAGGTTGATAAATTTTCAAATTTGGGTCTCTTTACTATACAGTCTGTTTGTTTGTTAAATAAAAGAGATAATAAATGAAGTCAGTACATTTAGATAATGTAGGTAAGAATCAATTTAGTTACATTGAAGTCATGTATATGTAAAATGTGTCTATACATAATCCCTCGTTTTGTAATTATTCACATAGCAATAAGGGCTTGTATAAGTGTTTCTGAGACACTAACAATGTTGAGCTGCCTACATGTGACGGTTTTAAATGGTGTATTTAGCATCTTATTTTGGCAGTGACATTCTCCTGTCGTCATAAAGACTTGTTAACAAGCCGTGGCAGTCTAACAGAGGAGACAGTTTGATGCCTCGCCTCTTGTTGATCTACTATTGTCCTACAACTGCTTACATTTACATCTAATTCTATTTTTTTTTTTTTTATAATTCTGTGAAAAAGTATTTAATATTCTATTCTCCTCCGCAATCCGTACTTCTGTTTCTGCGCAGTGCTTATGTTATGTACATTCGGTTCAAAAATACAATCAATATATATTCTGAAGTCGTATTTGTGGTCTATAGGTCAAGCCTGCCTTTGAACAATCCTGGCTTATATTTTTATTTTTTCTTTGAATTCAGTTATTTTTTACCAATTTAATATAAAGTTTTACTGTTTAAAACAGTTCTAAAAAAAGGTAAATAAATAAATAATAATAATATTTTCGTCTGTTTCAAATGCATTAACTAAGAATTTTTTTGCATAATCTCAAAATAAAAAAGAAAATGTGATTACAAAGATATTAAGATAGTTATCTTATATTTAAGAAGATTGGAATTGTGATACTATGGTCATTGTGAAACCTTTTTTACTTTTATGAAAACTATGTATAATTACAAGTGAAAATTGATGAGTCTGCCAAGGAGACGTAGGGGGAATAAAAAGTAGTAGCTGTTTCAAAACGTCAAAAATAATTTATTTTTTATTCGGAACCCTATATATATAAAACTATCAACAACAATAGAAAATATAAGAGAACATCATTTAAAGTAGAATAAATTTCCTAAAATGTGAACCCTAATAAAGCTATTTACATTCAATAGTTCTCGAGATACAGCTTTTTAAAAAGCAACATTTCACTGCAATCTATATCTCAGGAATTATGTGACACATAGATGTCTATTAGCACTCAAATTAAAGCTAGTTTAATGGGCTAGTAGTAGTTTATGACGTTTATCGTCGTAGGAGTAGTAGTTTTCATGATATTTGCTAAAATAAACTGATTTATTATTGTTCGGAAAAATTTTCATTTGCCAAATTCATATTCATGTGTGAATATCATAAAAACTACTACCCTTACGAAGATAAGTGTCCTAAACTACTAAATAGTAAGTTGAATTTTCTTTATTTTAAATGCTGGCAGATATATGTGCGTCTTATGGGTCTAGAGATATATTTTTCAGAAATCAAAAATTGTATACGAACAATTAGAAATTAATAGTTTGTGAACTTATTTTGCCAAATATCAAAAAAACTACAACTCCTGCACAGATAAACGTTATAAAGTATTTTTTAGTAAATTTAAGTAGCTTTAATTTGAGTGCTGACAGACATCTATACGTAACATAGTTCCTGAGATATAGATTTCTCAAAATAAATTAACTAACTACTAATCTTACAGTACATTTTTATGTAATGTTGCTTTTTAAAAAGCTATATCTCAGGAACTATTCGACGTAAATAGATCTATTAGGGCTAATATTTCAGAAAATTTACTCTTCTTTAAATGATGTTCTCTTAGATTTTCTAGTACTGTTGGTAGTTTTTAAGTTAAGAGGTCCGAACGAAAAATTAAGGTTTTGAAACAGCTGCCATTTTTATTTCCTTACCTATACTTGGCAGACTCATCTATTTTTCCTAGTAATTATACATAGTTTTCATTAAAATGGGGTGAAATAACTGCCTTTTTTTCTTCCCAGCTCTTGTATTATAGGAGAAAGAAGAAGATTGTAATTTAAAAAGAAGGAACTTTCTTCAAAATATTCCAATTTTTTTTTTTTTTAACTCTGTTCCGGTTAGGTATTTTGACACTAACAAAAAGAACTCATTGCTTGAAAATCCACTATCTAAAAATTCAATAGGTTTATTTCAACACGAATAAGACTATGTTAAAAATGGCAAGTACATGAACAATAAATGCATCCACCAGTTTGATCATAGTTTTAAATCTTATTAGGACCCTCGACCTTTGTATGTAGAACCATTTGTTTGTGCATACTTTATATACACTGCCATGTTTATTGTCATCAAAATGGTGAGCGAATGCTCCAGAGTACAGGTTTTGACCTGAAACATCATAGAACCCATCGGGTGCGTATTGATGTAAGAATATTAGTTCTTAATAATAATAAGTACCACAGCTACGAAGTACAAGCACTAATACTTTATGCTTCATAGTGGGGACGTCTATTAGTGTGATTATAGGAGTTAAAAAGTATAAGTTGCATTTTACAAATCAGTGAAATTGTACCAAGTAATAAATACAACACTAACAGTATTAATTTATATTCTATTATGAAAGAGGGCTCGGCTTGATGTTTTTGAAATCTTGGAACAAGCCGTTTATCCATTTAGTTTATAACATATGATCCTACCAATAGAGATGAAATTTATTTATATTTGTTCCCCACAGTATCCTTTAATAATACCCACTTATTCCTGTTGAGCAGATCCGTTACTTAGGACTACATCTTGACGAACGACTGACATGGAATCCTAATACAAGACTGAAAAGACAGGATACTGCTCGTCGAATCCGACTATTACAACATTTACTAGACAAACGGTCCAAACTTCCAATCCATTACAAAAGACTGATCTACATGACTATTATAAGGCCTATCTGGACATACGGGGTTACTAAACCATCGAATTCCTCCCTAATTCAATCGTTACAGTCCAAAATTCCCTTAATGTTTCTTCCTTGATAAACTTTCTATCCACCCAAACCCGCTTATTTCTAACCTGGCTTCTTCATCGTTACCAAACAATCCTCCTAGACGTCTGAAAAGAAGATGGTTTCAAGATTTCCTCTAGAAATGTTATTGGAGTTTTATCAATGGGTAGATTTTCCACATGTTTATATCATGTAAATTTATCAGTAAAAGCAAATTGTTTTATATATTTTTATATAGTTGTTAATAACAATTAATATATTATCAAGAAAAAAAATTATATTCAGATATTACAATCAGCCATGTTAGCTTAACCGAAAATCATTTCTTCTTCTTGGCGCTTATACTTGAAGCTAGCCATTTTCTCCACTAAATCGGCGTTGCTAATGGGAATTTTCTGTTGTTTAGCGCCACTTGGACGGTTAGAGATGAGCATTAGTGTACCAGCCCGTGGCCGAGTGAGGGGGTCGCGCTTCTGCTCCATGTTAATAGGTCAATCCTTTAGAGATGTCGTCCACCTTTTCATGTAAAGACCACTAGATCCTGCGGTTCGCTAAGAGTTGTGGAATAGCTTTATGGAAAGCAGGCTTAAGCGATTCATCAGTAATCCTTGAGATATCATAAGGAACACGTACGTCAGATCTAAAGTGGGCCATCCAAGTGTATAATAACTTGCGTGGCACAGTTGCGTGTCTGATGTCAGTTGGAGACCTATTTCCCTCCTCCTTAGAAAATAGATCTTTTTCATCTTACATCTAGAACTAGGTCTTCCCAAGATATATCGGGGTTGTTATTACTACTTAAAAATAGTTTGCTGTCTTCTACTTCTCGATTTTTAAAATTGATTGGATATGCATTCCAACTGTTACAACTATGAAGGGTCAGGAGCTGAGTACTTTTGTAAGGAAGTACTGTTACTAGATCAACGTTTGAGCAAGGAGGTGATTTGGTCAGAATCATGCTCGACGGCCAGATTTTTCTCCAAGTAAGTGCACCCACTGGTGGACCCCGTAGGGCTCCCGAACCCACAGGATTGACTCACGGCTACAGTTCCTGAATAAATAGTTATCTGCCATAGCCGGATTTTAGAAGGTAATAGCACAGTGCTTTTTCCCTGAGCTATAGTAGAACTCTTTTATATCTTATATTTTTTCAATTGCATGAAAGTGTGACATACCTGTTTGTTTCTAGCTATACTAGAGCGTATATCTTCGTTTACCCTTTGACGTTTAACATGTACGTTAGGTATCTTCAATCCTTAACATAGATCTGTTTCTTAATGTGACAGCTTTTTTCTACAAAAGTAAAACCTGTGTGTTTTTTATCTCTAAAAACAACATTATTTGTTCTTTTTTTAATATGTTGAATTTCTGTCACGAGTGTATTAATTGAAGTTTGCAATATTAATTAAGATTTGTTTTTAATGAACTTACTAATAGACCTTTTTCTGAAACCTACGCAAAATTAGTATTTTTTTCCGAAAGCGGAGTGTAACACAGAACGGACATAAATGAACACGCTCACAGTGTTACACTTTTCAAGAGATTATTACTAAAGATCTTACTTTTAAAGCAGTGTTGACGCATGTAACTGCCTAGTTAATATCCTGTTCTCAAAATCTTATTAAGCACAAACTAATCTGCATAGCTCATTATTTTGTATTCGGGAGACCAAATGTGTGCCTATGTAACGGTCTTTAAGTCTCTCTAAGTCCGCTGACCTAGATTTTTCGTATAGCCGGTAGCGACCTCCAAAATAAAGCAGTATGACTAAGCAGAGGAATCATATCGTATGCGAGTGCTGTATCTAACCCAGATCTTGGTGATACCGATCTAACGGTCCTCCAAGTGATTAACGGCGTGTCATCTTCCAGCCCTCTGATTGGCCAAGCAAACAAATCATTAGGTCCAATGAGGTGACAGAATACCTGAGGAGTGCTGTGTCACTGCTTCTCCAGTTCCATGACGTACCTTTCCGATTCCAACGAAGCGATTTAATTGGATTAGTATTAACTAATCTTCTTAATTTAGTTGAAGTATCATCAATTTAATTATCAATTAAAGATTAAAAATCTATAAGTTGTGTTAACTTATTTGCAGTTGTTCGTAAATAATTAAATCGTAAATAACAATCATTGTAATTACTGCTAATAATAAAAATTATTAAATTTACGGCAGCAGCATAATGAAATAACATTATCATTTTGGAAATGACCATAAATTATCTAAATAGCAAGAAATAAATATATAGGTCATTCCCAAAGAGGGCAAAATTGATGTCCAGACCATTTGTAGTGCCTCATTTTTGATTCTGGAGCTGACATTTTTTTTAACTGTATTAAGCATCAGTATCTCACGGTAAAATCGTTCATTTAGCGTTCAAACATTTCTTTGTTTCAGAAAATCATGGTTGTCATTCTGAAAATATTTATCTGGCTTCAAGATTATTTAAAGGTCCTTTGGGTTTTCATTTCTTTCAAATTTTATCGGTCAAAGTATTTCTCTGATTTTTCAATTCAATCAAATTGAAAAAACGTGTTTTTTCAGATTTTTTTTCTTGTTACAATGCGCGAAGTAGCTTCCATTTTTATAACAACTTTTATGAAAGCGCTTCGACAAGACAGAATATTTTGAAAACATCTCCTGTCTCGTCATGGTCCTGTCCATCATGTACCTGTCCTCTGCAGTAAAGGAGTGTAATACCATGATGAAAATCCTTGATTTGAAATGATAAAATTGTAAGTATGATTATCAAATAAGGATGAATTTTAGAACTTAAAAAATAATTAATGATTTTAGCTTGTCCTCAATTTCTATAAAAGTAAAATATTTACTTTTATATTTTTTGAAGTTGATAATTTTTTTGTAAAACATTAAACGTTTTGTAAAAAAAAATCTCTCAAATATCCTCCTTAACCTTCTAATTAAGGTATTTATTTATCGGTTTGACTTCATCAAGACTAGCACTTCTATCTCCTCGACGTGTCTAGAATGTTAAATTACGATGAAGAATTCTTACCGCTAATTAAACTCAAATAAATTTGTTCTTTACGTTTGTTTGATTTCCCATACCCTTGTATAATTCCTAACGGATTTTGGTGATTGGCGCCTTCAGGGGGCATCGGATCAATAAAAGGAAATTTTCTATTTATAATCATTTTAGAATAAGATTCTCTGTGAGAATCATTGAAAGTATTTCTTCCATCAATACTTAAGTGCACCGAAGAAGTTGATGGGTTATAAAATTGATTTCTCTGTCTAAAGTAGCTACATTAACCATAACTAAGATCTACCAAAACACTCGAATAAAAAGGGGCGTCATTTAAGTCCCCAATATAGGTGTAATATATTAAAAAAAAAATGCGTGTATATATGTACTTACCCTTAAACAAAAATATATCTTGACTATAATTATTTATATAAATAATGTATTCATCCCTCTGCTGATAAAATATTTATTTTATACATAAGTCAACCAAGACTTTTAACCTACTTTTCTTCTAGAAATGTATTTTCTTCGTAGCTTTGAGAGTTTTCCATATATCGTCTTACGCCCAGCAAGTTGATCTCTAACCCAGACGCCCACTATCTTAGGTCAGTTTTATCTTTTAAGAAAGTTAAGCCAGGACTAAAACAGAGAGAAACTTATTCTGAATACAGCTGGCGACTAATGGGTCTGCCTTGTTCAGGTAATGGAATGAGTGTCCAATCTAGCACATAAGTCCTTGGTGATATATCTTAACCCGCTGTAATATAACTTGGAAAATATGCCCGGTTTTTTTTTTTTTTTGTTTTGTTTTTTAAATAAAAATATTCATGAATACCTGAAACAAATAATCGAATGTAAATAAACAAATAGATTAATAAAATGTTCATAGATAAATATTTAAATTAAACAAATGATTTATAATATTTTAATAACTTCTGAAATATATATCATACGTTTATAATATGAAGATAATCTGTTGTTAGATTGAATAGTTTTGCTTATGAATTCAATAATATAATTTAATAAAGTATTGACATGTTAATTTGTCTTAATACTTCTGTTAAAGCCCAAAAGTACATTTTTCTTTCGTTAGTTTAATTTTATTACTTCCAACTGGTTTTTTATTTTTTTTGTTAATTATAAGTTAATTGCCTTTTTAATAACAATTAAGTTTATTTTGTAATTAAAATTAAATTAGAACTCATCACGTAAATAGAGTCAAGGAAGTTTGTTATGATGCGAGTATAATAGAAATACATCGCTGCGGCTCGTCACGTATACAACAACATTGCGAATTGCAATGGGATTAAGGCCTTTAGGCAGACTGATAAGGGA
>NW_027107309.1:2472016-2497597 GCF_000696795.3 Halyomorpha halys | reverse complement strand
AAACAAATTATTTTCTTTTCTTTATTACACATCTTTATTTTTTTTATAACAACAGTAACAGTTTTTTTTTATTATTTATTTTTGTTTTATATTTTAATTTTATTAAATTTGTATACCAGTTTGGAAGGGTTTTTTTTTTTATTCTCTACTTTTTTTTATTCTTTATTATTTTTGTGTTCACAATCTTTGCAGGTCCTCCGTTATTTTTTTTTCCATCTCACCGAACCAGCGAACGATTTTTTTAGGGGGAAGAGGTAAGTTGGTTTCATTTAAGAAAAGCCCCTCGCCCCAACAACTTCAATGTAACAATATATTTTATATACAGTAGTAGTGTTAAATGGAATTCAAAATTAATTTATTTGAATCATATATCTCATTTTGAAAGCTTATTCGAAGTTAATTAATCATACATTTATTTATTTGTTTTTGTTTGTGAGTTCTTGTTTGAATAGAAAATTTTTTACACGTAAATAAATCATACTTCCAAAGATTTTTTTTTCTCAAATTTACTTTTAAAATTATTTATTCATAATTATTATAATCTGCTGGTTATTATAATTATTTATTTATATTTAATTCATTAAATAATAATAATAAGCAGAAAGATAAATAAAATACTGCGATAAAATAAGGATTTGTTTTTAAACTTATTTGAAAAGACGACCCTTTGTTGTGTTTTCAAGTTACTAAAATCCTCAATGCTGCTTATTTTGTTACTAATAAAACCATATATAAAGACCTAAATGTTCCTTATGTAACCGATCTAGCCTGAACCCGATATCATTCCTTCCATTATAAACTCTCTAAACCCACTCGTTTCTAACCTTGCATCCTCTTCCATTCCTGGCAATCCTCCGAGGCGCCTGAAAAGAAGATGGCCTCGTGACCTTATATTGTGAAATGTTTTTAGAGTTTTACTACTGGGTAGTTTCTCTACATGCTGCATCATATCATTATGATCTGATTTCAAATTTGCTTGTTGTATTTATACAGTTTTAAATATCAATAAATAAATAAAAAAAAGTTACTATAAGTTGTGCTACATGCTAAAAAATATACATTATCAAGATAATAATAAAAATAATCCCACCCGATAACACATTGAGTTTCAAATGCCGCCAAAATATTATTTGCCAAATAGCTATGCTTTAACGGATTTACCAAGCCAATATCAATCAATTTGTAATAAAACTTTACGAGGTAAGCTGTAAAGACTTTCCACTTACTAATTTACGCTTAAAAAGTGATAGTCGTAATGATAATAATAACAGAGATTAAAAAAGAAATTAATTTTTCATTTAACGACTATCGTAGTATAAAACCATTTATATGTTTTCAAATAGTCATTCTAAGTAAAATTATATGTTAAATGTATAATACTTATGAAGGTTTCCTATATCTAGAAATATTTGTAAAAGTGGTTGTGAAGACATCCATTAAAAAGTAATAACAATTTAAGGGGAATTTTTCCTGGTTATTTAAACCTGGAATTGGTTGTTAAATAAATTTTTAGTTTCTCTACATGCTGTATCATCGTTATGTCATTATGATCAAATTGCTTGTATTTTTTATACAGTTGTAAATATCAATAAATAAATAAATTTTAATGCATTGGATTTTTATTCTATGATTTAACTGAACAAAACAACCTAAGTATACACAATGCATCTTTGGCTAAAATAAATATAAGACCAGTATACTTGAGTTTCCCGTTTTTTTTTTAAGAAGGTAATCTGGTACACTTCCTATTTCTGCTTGAAATAGAGTAAATATATTTTTTTAATTCTGGTCTCTGAGGGACAATTTTTTTTTTAACGTATTCTTTTAAACTAATACAAATTAAAATTCGACAAAGTTATTTGATTTGAAAAGTAAAACGAGTATACAGAAAATAAATCTCCTTTCTTTTCATCTTCATTGTCCTCTGTCATAAACAAAACGTTCCTCACCGGAGACCTTGAGATGCGTTCCGCACGAGCCCCCACTCAGAGGAACTGTCGTACGCTAATGACACAGGGCGGTATCTTGCAATTGCAGTGGCGATAGAAATTAGAGCAACATTGGCCTATGAGTATTCATTATGCAGGATCAATTGGATTTACTCGCCCAGTTAGCAAATAACTGAAGTGTACATCAATTGACATGTTAGCAACTTTTCCCGGTTTAATGATTTCTCATATCTGGTTTGTGTAACTCGTTAAAACTTGTCAAGATCTTTAGGTGCTTCCACACTATGGTATATTTGCAGTATGCTTATCCAGTATGTGGTAAAGCTTGCTTTATAATCTGTCTGCACTTGGTCTTAGTAGTTTTTCCTCGTTGAGTTCTGGTTGCTTATTTCTGTATGTGTGATGATAATATTTTACTAGGTGGAATGTATGAGTATTCAGTAATACAAAACGCTGGAATTTTTTCTCGCGATTTTTATCAAATCTATATTTAAAGATTTAAAAAAAAAATAATAATAAGTTAAATCTGTAATGCTACAACCCATGAAGGGTCAAGGGTGTTGTGCTCTGTAAAGAAGTACTGTTATTATACCGACGGTTGTACGGTTATAACGGCAAGGAGTTGATTTGGTCAGAATCATGTTCAACCGTCAGATTGTTACCCAATTAAGGGTACCCACTTAATGAGGCTGGGAAGGTTCCGGACAAACAGGATAGACTCACGGCTACTGTGAAACATAAAATAATTATCTGCCACAACCGGATTCGAACTCGAACCCTTGGAGTTAGTAGATGTCTTACCATTGAGCTCCCCGTTTCCATATTTGAAGGAGGAATAAAAACTCGCAAAAATATTGACTATCTAACCCTGCAGTTTTTAAAATATTACGATTAATAAATACTGAACTACTAATTGATTTAATAAATTATTATTACACTGTTAAAAAACCTGAAATGTTTATGTCGTCTTCTTTTGTTAAAAGATAAAACAGTTTCGAGCTCCACCTCGTGATAGAACTGAAGAGGTTGAGAAGATAGCGTCAGATGTTGACGATTTCTATTCAGAGACCAAAAATATTGAAAGTGATGGATGGGCTTTGTCGAGCAGCAGTTGGGTCAAACCACGCGATGTTGGGCAAAAAGTAATTGGACTGCTATTTAATTTAAGTTAGTAATTGCGATTACATTGGTTGGACTATTAATTGTAATTTAATTCCCCTGGTTTCTTCTTACAGTAATTCGAAAGTAATTGTACCTACAACTGTAATATTTACCCAACACTGAAACTAAGACTAAAAAGAACCAATAGGGAAAAGGTTGATTTTTTTCGTAATATTTGGGCGCCAAAAATTTTCAAATCAAAACATAAATACCTTTATAAAAAATACTAAAACAACAATCATATAAAGGGGCCACGATATCAAATTTAAAAAATTTAAATTGAATTTTAATTTCATTCAAAAAACATTTTTTGTCGAAGAAATATATCATGCCGTTAAAATATAGGAAACAGGAAACATGTTTAAAAACATATTTATTATTGAGTTGCAGATGGTTGACCGTAGATTTATGATTGTTGAAGTTTGTCGGGGGGTGCGGTCAGCAAAGAACAACATAAATAAACAAAACAATATTTATTTAGTTTATTCCGACGTTTCGACCTGAGTTTCAGGTCTTCATCAGGGGTTATGGCGTAGAAGGTAGGCCTAAAACTGGGCCATAACTTACGTTATAACTTAGGTTACGTATAACTTGGGCCATAACTTAAACAGTTTTAGGCCTACCTTCTACGCCATAACCCCTGATGAAGACCTGAAAATCAGGTCGAAACGTCAGCATAAAATAAATAAATATTGTTTTGTTTATTTATGTTGTTCTTTGCTGACCGCACCCCCCGACAAACTTCTCCAATCATATTTATTATTATTTCTTAATATTTTTTAACTCTTTTCTTTGGAGACAAAAGGATTTTTATTTCATTCAACACTGATAACTTCTTCTGAGATTTGTTTCAAAGGATCTGTGAAAAAAGTAATGAAAGCAGAAGCTTAATTTTTTTGAAAAATCAACGCCCTGAATATTGCACCTTTAATTTTGAAGAGGAAAAGAAACGCTATTTCAATTTAAAAGATCGTTGCATGCTAAAGGGCCATACTTTAAGAACTTTTCGAGGTTACACGACTTGATTAAAAAATCTAATTTTTTTTTTTCAGATCAAAAAGCTCGAAATGTACAATAATTTTCTTTTATAGATATACTTCTTAAAAAAAGTTTTTATTTTAATTCTCTAAAATTTAACTTCAGTGGCGAACTGCTCTTTTAACATTTAGCGATTCATTGATACATACGTTAATAGTTACTGATGTTTACTTAATTTATTGGACCATTTCAAACGAAACTTTATCTTTACGTTTTCTAGGAATACTCTACTTCCCACAGATCACATTTATTCTTCATTATTTTATCGATCAATATGGCAGAAAGTTCTGTTACCAGCATCCAATATTGTTTTAGGCGTAATTGTTGGGCCAATTTGTCAACCTAATCTGAAAGAGGGACCCCGAAGTTAACTGATCCGGTAAGCGGAGATAGAGGAAGTTGGTCCTTCAACCGTTCATCGATTGATCCCACACCATTCTATCCGTTCGCTGTAAATCAGGATTTAAGGTCATTAATTATAAAATCGTCTTAGTATTGGATATTTATTAATAAAAACTTTTTACTGCTAGGATAAGGCATTTTACAAATTTTCAATTATTTTGAAGTCTTATATCTTAAAATCATATTGAGTGGGCTCAGAAACTCGAAACTCGTGACCTAAAGTCATAAGGAAAGAAAAATCCCAACATTTTAGTTACAATCAAAGAATAGAGGTACTCCATCATTAATTCATCAGTGGTTTGTAGCTGAGCGATTATCTCGTCACTGCCGGCAGTGCCGGTTCGAATCAGGCCTGGGAAGTCGGATTTCTGTGGCGGTCCACAAAATAAAAACTCGACCTCTCCCCGCCATGGTTAGAATAAGGTAGTTACATTACCTCTAGATATACCCCCCACCCCTCTCCGTTAGTCAAAAATAACAGAAAAGATAATTTATTCATTCTTTTTTTACGGCTAAGTGAATAATTCAACAACACCTATAAATATAATATAACTTGTTATTTAATGTTCAAAATTCAAATTTTGATTCTAAATAAAATTTATAATTGATATTTTCATTTCTAAAATTATCTTGTCTCTTATATGATATGATGCCGAATTTGAAATTAATAGTGTCATAGAAATATTTTGATTTTGGTGTTCAGATAAGGGGAGGGGGATATTCTGTGCATTAAATTTTAATTCAATTCAAAGAATGATAACCAAAACCTTCATTTGTTACTTAATAAAGTTTGCATTTAAAGAATCTAGAACAATATTCCGGATTTTATGTGAAGATCCGCACTTTTTTTCAATTGTTCCTAAGTAAATCCAAAACTGCGCTCTTGGCAGAATAGATACATGATAGACAGTGTTTTAAAAAAACAAAGCCTTGTTTTTTAAAGTCGATAAAATTTAATGCAATTTTAAATCAAAAATATTTTTTTAAATAAATCATACCATTTGATTATTAAGTTTCAACAATCAAGGACAATCTAATAATTAACAGTTTATTATACACTCATTTGTAACAATTTTAACAACAACATTATTATTAATAATGTAGCATACCTTAAATATAAATTTACACTTCATATGCAAAATTTAATCCTTGCCAATCAAAAATTCTTTTCAAATATTGACCATATGTATAATGTGCGAACTATAAGGAACTAAATTGAAGTAAATTTAATTAACTTTCATTTCAGTCCTAAACCGGATGCTCAGGATTAATGTTTCTCTTAATAATGGCCAGAAATATTAGCTAGTTGAATTTGAGAAAAAAAATATATGTACTTATTAATTTCTTTATTAAATCTTTATAAACAGAAGAATAAATCTACAAATACAAATTGGTTGCATTGAGCGCGGAAAAAAGTGCTTAAAAATTATAATGTTCAAGTGGTAATTATAAAATTTTGATTACATTGTAATAAAATTTATATGAAATTAGTATTTCGTTTAATACACCCGGTTTTCGTTGTTTATTTATTCTGTTTATTATAATTTAATAACAAATAACATGAAAATGTTTTTTCTCTAATTCTAATTCTTATCCGCTATTTTCAAGTGTTTAAGCTGTTGAGCATTATTTTATAGGCTAAAATTGAAGATAATTAAATTTACATCAAATTCGTTCTATATCGTGTTGTTCTCGTGACATATTTTGATTTTTTGGAGAAAATTGTCGACTTCGAGGAGCTTTATCTTGTAAATTAGTGATTGTGGAGAGCTCATTTAGGTTTTAAATTGAGGTAAAATTCTTCCTGTTCAATTTTACTTATTTTGTATTTCGGAAGAAAAAAAAATCACTTATAGAGAACCAAGTACCAAAGTCCAGTTTAAATATTGTTGTTCTGTTCCTATGGTTCAAATTTGATTTATTAAAACAATAAAAAAATTTATTGCTTTAATTACAATTCGTGCTCCCGATTTTTATCCATCTATGACCCGAACCTTAACCCTGAAATGGGTACCGAACCCGGAAGCCGAAGTAATCTGTTTTGCCTCCTCTCCCCGAGGGTGCGCCTTTTAGAGACCGATAACTAAATCTTGGCAAGTTGTAATGGCAGGAAGGCTACAAATTGGATTGCCTCGAGTAGATTCATTTAGTGCCTACCAGAGTGCTCTGCCTCACTTCGTTATATCTGTCGCCACTTGGCGGAAAAAGTCCATTACCTACTCATATTTGATTTTCTTCCATAAAAAAAAAAAAAAACGACAGATCTGTCCTTAAGTCTAAAAATGTTTTTATCGGGAATATTCTTTGAATGAGGGAATAATTCAAAATCTTTCTATATGATTATTTATAGAATAGACCATTTACTGGTAATCTAAGAAGGCAATCCTTCCCAGGAAACCCGCCCCATTAAAACCTAGCTCAATTAAAGTTTTCCGTTTTAAGTTAAATCGAGAAACATTTAACGGCAGTATTGGTATCGTGCAAAATTTCCGGTTCTAGTTTTCAACGGAAATTCACGAGAATAGGTTTTACAATTTTTTAGGATGTAATCAAAAATGGCTCTAATTATTTTAATTAAAATAATTGAATCATTGTACAATGAAGTTTGGTCTTTAATACTAGGAAGGTCTTATCTTCATTGAAATAGTATTACTGAACTTAAATACCGAACTTAGTACAAATCTTCTTCTAAAGTTACTTTAATTTTGCATATTTGAAAAAAATAACCCCTCTCACTGTAAACAATAATCAACAATAGAAATGGAAATAAAATATAAAAGAATTAATTAAATAATTATTTGAGAACATAAAATTATAGACAGGAGTTCGGATCGGTGATGAAATCGCCCGATGTTTTCCATTTTCCATTCAGCTTCGTTATCTTTTGTTAAACTGTTATATTCTTGGTAGGAACAATGTTGACATTCGTCAGTTTTACTTCGAGAAACCTTAGAAGTACAAGAACCTTCACCGTAAGTTTTTATTATTTATTATAATTAATAAATTATAAATAACACTGAAAAATTATTGGACTTTTGTCTACATCAACTCTTCAAATTTAGGCGCGTCTACTGATACAGCCCCTAACTTAGTTAAGCGCGCACTTGGATTGATTATTCGGTGCCTTTGTTTCGTAACATTGTTGTGCTAGCAGCGGAATCCTCATCCACATCCTAGTTTTGAGGACAGGTTCCTTTTCATTCAAGTCCACAAACATTCACGAAAATTAACTGCCATTCTCGAGGATATCGATCACCACTTTTATGGCTGAAAAAAAAATTTGAATTGCGAATAGAATATAATTTATTCGACGCCTTTAAAGTCAGCGATATTTTTTTATTAATTTTTGAAACAGCCTCGTAAAATTACTTTGCTAACTTCGCCAATAACTTTTCTTTTTTTAGGCTTCTCTTTGTATACGTTTTTTAGGCCGTCCCATCAACATATATTGATTCGAAGCTTCTCATAAACGTATATTGATTGAGGCTTCCAATAAACATATATTGATTTGAAGTTTCTCTCAACATATATTGATTTTAAGGTGGAATCAGTAGTCTGTATAGAATATAACTGAGCCGAGAAGGCGGAAAAAGGCCACCCGAAGTTAGAATAGTTAGTTTTTAAATTAACTTTTTTTTATCTCTGTACCTAAAATTATTTATACACAATTTTATTTTAATTTATGAAGTGTGGCCACACCTTTTTTTGGCCAATATATGTTGTAAAATTAAAATTACCTTATAATTGTTCTAAAGGAACCTAGTTCCAGAATAATTAACTATTTTTCATTTCAAATATGAAGAACATGGACAGGGGTTCGGTCAAAAAGAACAATAATAGTTTACAACTATTTATTATCCGACGTTTCGTCCCACATTTTAGGGCTTCGTCAGGACTGTTCAAGGTTTACACACTTTCCATGAGAATAGAATGAAATGAACAAAATAGAATGAAAAGTCTATTTTTCATTTCAATATTTCTCTCGAAATTCAATTCCTCCGCTTAATTTTATCTCGCAGCTATAAGGCTCCAGTTTTCCTATATAAGGTTGCTTAAAAATGCATTTTGAGTCACTTTTATCGTGCATTTACCTGTTTAAACCTTTCAGCTGACACTCAAATTAACAAAATAGTTCTAACTATAAATCGTCGCAAAACTATTTGGTGCCGGACTGCAGGACCCATCCAAAGGTTCTCGCGGCCTACCTATGGTACGCGGAACACCGATTGGTAACTATATAGTTCCTAGGGGGGAGAGAGGATTTATTGAACATCGATCTAGCTTAAGATGTAAAATACACCTATAATATATTAATAGCAAATATCTTTTCTCATTTGCTGATATCTCTGTTTATATCTTCATTTTACATTAACATTTTTATTTGTTATAGGATGGAACTACTCCATTGATACTTTCCGCAGCCAATGGCCACTTTGAGTGTGTCGGTGAGCTCCTGGAGCAGGGGGCAGATCCCACGGCCAGGAGGCATGTGAGTATCTTTCTGTGTATGCTACTAGTACAAGAGCCCGGTACAAAAAAAGGACTTATTTCACCCCAATTTTTGATTAATTTAATAAGAACTATGTTTAATTAATTTTCATAATTGATGAATCCGCCAAGTATAGTTAGGAATATTATAACCCACAACCTCCAGACTGCCATGAAACACCGAAACATAACTATCCTCATCCTCCTAGATTTCTCCAAAGCAATTGACATGGTTGACCACAACATTTAAACAACGAAATCTTCCTCTATCCAACAGTGTTTTGCACTGGTTTCAATCCTTCCTTTCCGATCGATCCTGATAAACCTCCATCAATGACTCGACCCCTCACTTGTGGTGTCCCTCAGGATTCATCGCCAACCTTTTCGCTATCTACATCAATGACCTTCCCATTCTTATCCAACATTCTAAATACCATTGTACGCTGATGATTTCCAAACTAATCTTTCCTTCCCACCTTCTACCCATTGGGTGCCACAAAGAAGCTTCAAGAAGACTCGAATCGAATTAGTCACGGCACAAGAAAACAAGCTTGAGTTGAATGCAGAGAAGACTGAGGTAATCGTAATAGGATCCAATCACCTCCTGAAAACTATTCCTCATATTCCAACCTTATTCCTTAACAAAAATCTAATACGATTCCACCCATACGTTAAAAGCCTTGGCGTCTCTATAGACCAAATTCTCTCCTGGAAAAACCACGTCTCCGACATTTCCCGTCGTACCTTATCCACCCTAAAGTGGGTACCCTCTTGGTCACCTTGTTCCTTTTGAAACCCGTTGCCTCCTTGTTACTTCCTTAATATTCCCCCACTCCGATTATTGCTGGGTGGTTTACGGGGGTGTCTCCGGAGATCTCGAAGCAAAATTAAAATCATTTTTATTTTGTATTTTACTCAAAGGCTCTAAAGCCTAATTTTGACGCCTGTGTATTATTCTAGGTGATCAATCCCAGTATAAACAAAGATGATTATTATTATTGTTGTTATTATTATTATTATTATTATTATTATAGTACGTTAAACTAGCTTGGTTTTGGGTGCTTGCAGACATCTTTACATCTAATACCTGAGATATATTTTTTCATAAATCCAAAAAGTTTGTTGGATTTGTTTACTTTCTGCTTAAACCCGATTCAGGTCAGAGTGAGATGTTGAGGAAATGAGTAATTTTGCGCTAGGTCCAGTGGGGGCGTTGAGAGAGTTAGTGAGTAATTGGTCGCTTCGTGTCTCATTCAATTCTCAATTTTCAACGCCCCTGGTATTGTACTATGTACTACGAGAGTATTTTTAGTTATTACTGTAAAAATGAGAATATAAAATATGGAATATTTGTATTTCTAGTTATTTATGAAATTATTTTATTTTATTCACTATTTTTATTCTAACAGTAAACATTTTTAGCAAAAGATTATTGAAGTTCATTTTACCTACACAAATTCAAAGTGATGTGTGTCCCTGTTTTAAATTGCTATATTCTGAGTTTTTATTTCCATATTCATATTTCCGTTGAATGATATTATCTGCCCTAAGTAAATGTAAAAAATGTATAAAGTTCGGACGTGTAAATATCGGTACATATCATCGTAAATATATCCTAAAGATCTTTAAGTGCAACCTATCACTAGATCTTATAATCCAAGTTTTGACCACATGTGTGTATCCCCCATATGTTCTCTATGGGGCTCAAACTTAGGTGCTAACAAAAAAAAAAACTTGGTCTGAGACTGAATACCATGCGAATTCAGCTTCTATGGAGTTTAATGTCTATTAAGAAACGAGAAAGAATAAAAAATGAAGAGATTCTTAAAAATGTAGACATTATAAGTTTAAGGGTTAAGGCCCACCTGTTAAATGGAGTTGGACTGGGCATTTGGCCAGAATGAAAGATGATAGATGGACCAAGGTTTGCATGTAGTGGATTCCGAGAGAGGACAGCAGAAAAAGGGGGCAACCACATCGCAGGTGGAGAACTGACACAGTGCCTAGGCGAAAACTCTAGTGGCTGGTTGCGAGGGACAAATCCAGGTGGAAATAAGTTATAAACAATATTTAGTTTTGTTTCCCTTTCGGTGTATGGTTGTGAGGACTCTGTTTTGTTATTTATGTTTTTGTATATTTATCTATGTTTATCTTTCTTCTATCCTGCTATAGCCAATTACTATGAATTCCTTCATATGGGAGAAGCTTTTTTCAATACTGATGCCAATAAAGCTGTTATTATTATTATTATTTGTTATTATCAAGTTTATTGGTTACGGTGAAGTAATTTTTAGATGTAAAAAATATTAATTTTCAAATTAATATAATAGCTAGTCCTCGCCCAGGTATCATTTGTTAACAATATTGTATAATTTCATTTTGTATGAAATTTCAAATTACATTTAGTTAATGGGTAGAAGCCGAAGGTGTAGTTATAGTTTCATTGAGTCCTTTGTTCGCTTTGTGATTCACATTTATTAATTAAATGCACATAATAGCAATTAGGTGATGGGGGTCACTTCGGAGGAATTGAAACTATTCGACCGCTTAATGCACGCGAAACGTGTTTTCCGTTGGCTCTATCATAAATTTCAGCTACAATGTATAGTTGAAATAATGGAAAGTTTTTAAATGATCATCTTAATCAAAACTTTATCTTTTTTTTTTTAAATAAATTATAAATCATTGAAGCATTTTTATTCATGTAGTTGATGTTGGTTCTAGTCATTACATGAGCATTGGTAAGAAGTTTAATTTAGTTAATGTAATGTGTTTCTATTCATTGCCTATGGATTACTTTTGACAATAGATTAATCATATCATTGACAACAGATAGACTATGTTATTTATGTTTCGAGTTATGTTTATCACTTCATCTTCCTGTTGCAGACAGGAACGACTGCCTTGTTCTTCGCAGCACAGTCAGGATATGTGGAGATAGCAAGCCTCCTGTTAAGGCATGGGACTCCTGTTGACATACCCAGTGTGGTAAGTTCTTTAATTTACTTTTATTTATTTCTATATAATTAACTTATTATTCATCAAAATTATTGATTTAAAAAAATCCTTAGGAGCACATTAAATCCACATTTTTTTAATGTGGTCCAGTGAAAGGGCGTTCTAAGAATGTGGAGAATACATAAATAATTAAACAATATAACTTCTATGAATAAATTATAAAAAAAATTTAAATAATGTGGGTTTAAATTGGTCCCAAGAATTTTTTAATCCAACATCTTGATTAATATTTGATAATTTAATTAATAATATTTTATAATTTACTTGTTTAATATTGATAATTTACTTATTCAACTATAATTACATATTTACTATTCAACCTATTATAATTATTTCACTTGATATATTCAATGCCACCTCATATTATATTGGGATTTAGCAGCTTCGTTCTAATTCTAAACATATTGTGATATGTGAACATATAGGCATTATCTTCCTAATTTTACATGCCTAATTTTAAATTTGAAAATATTAAATGATGATGTGTGATCCAATAATTTTATTGAAATAATATTGTTATGGTCCTCTAAATGTTACATGCAATATTCGAGAATCTCAGTAAAAAAATTTTAACAACTGGAGAATTTATTACTTAAAAAAAAAATTCTTTGGTTCATAGATAAAATCCAAAACCATCCAAGTCCATATTCGCTTTTTTAAATAATTTAATTAACATTTTGGTCACTAGATTTTAACGACGTAAATGAATATCTTCCAAAACCAGTTAAATAATATTTCGCTGTACTATAATAGTGACATTTTGCATTTCTGGGAGCGATTTTTAATTTATGTATTTATATTGAATATATTGCAACGCAAAGTATTTAGATTGTGAAATATTTGTATAGTGATGCCCCAAACTGTCTCTGTATCTATACCAGATATCAATGAATTACTTTTAAAACTATTCCAAAAACTTAGTTTAGAATTACTTCCTTTCATGTACCTGACAATCTTTTAATTATTTAATTAAATATGAATTTATTGTTTAATGTTTTGCTAATTAATACCAATTAATAACCGAGTGGATAAACTATTTAATTTGATTGAGGGCCATGAAAAAAGTTAATGTTAGCCGTTAGCCCTATGATGATATCTGTTCCTTCCTGTGTTGTAAATATTTAAAAAGGTGCGGTCGATATAAGTCCAGTGAAGTACTGCTGTGTGGCGTATCCCCCGGTTACTGATTGAAATGCCTGTTAGCGCCTTTAGAGTTGCGGATGTTTGTTTCCTTTTGTGTATAACATTAAATTAATTAGGGCTTGAACGACCAATTAGTTTATTTGCCGAAGCAATCAACATCATAAACTTACCTTACATAACAGCAGTTGATAATAATTCTAAAATGAACATAAAAAATTGAACTATATGCTTATAAAAACTTTTTTTAAATTATTTTGTTTATTTAGAAATAAAATGTATTTTGTTTAATTTTTTACATTAAATAGGTATATATTTTTTAAATGTATACCACTTTTTATTTTATATTTCTCATAGTTTTGAAAAATGGAGTACAGAACGGTATAATCCTATTCTTAGATTAATATTAAAAACGTTTGTAGACAAAAAAATCCACTTTAGTAAACTGAACTGAAATCGAACGATAAAAAAATCATTAATTATATTAATATCAAATGACATTAAACATATACATATATGTACATACATCTCCAATCTGTACTGACTCATTCGAAATAATAAGTATTTACTCAGTTGTACAAGTGTTTTAGATAAAATCAGATGAATCATCTTGTTTGATTATTTTAATTGTTTCGTGTGGATTTAAAAATAACTGGGAGCTATTAATTTTTTTTTTAATATTTTTTTTATTCTCTTCAGGAGCTAAAGTTAACCAAAATAGTGGGAAAAAATTATAACTGTACGTTATTGAGAGAATAAAATATTTTTTTAAAAATAAAGCCATACTTGTACTTCAGATGTGTAAGTAGGGCAGAAGATTTTAAAATTTCAAATTTTCTTAATTATTTCAATTCTGATTCCTATCATTTTTGAGTCGGGCACGCATTAAATCTAAAAAGTTTGTATCTACTCAATAATTACTCCTTTTTTTTCTCCAAATGCTGTTCGTCAAATATACAACATAAATACATTTAGACGCCATCTTTTAATCTCCTTCTTAAAAAAAAAAATAAAAAGGCCTACTATGTTATTGCTGTTCCTTATTTCAAAAAGCTGTCGTTAAGTATTAAACAGTTTTTTAACTATACTACGAACAGTTTGTCAAATTACTTCATCTAGATGTAACCTAGAGTTGAGGTGAACACAGGGACGAAATTACGAACTTCGGTTCTTAGCATTTATTGCGTTTGTTGCTAAATATTCGTCCACACGATGCGTCCAGTATTGAGAATTTATTGCTATTTATAATCGATAAATATTCGAGGTTTAGATAATTTTAAAAATTATTAATACAATTCTATCAGATCTATCATTTTCATAAGTTATATAAAGATACATATATCGTATATACTAGTGAAAAGTGGAAGGTTGGAAGGTGATGAAGAATAATACCTTTGACAAATAGTGTTTCAAGGCCCCTATTACCAACGTCCGAAGGGTTCGAACGATCTTCATCCATAAGTTGTCTGGGCTTTAGACGACAGGCAATAACTCAAACATAAAAGACTTTATATATAAGAAGATGTTGTTGCTTCTGCTCAACCTTTACCTTTGAACAGCCCAGATGAAGCCCCGCAAAGTGGGGCGAAACGTCGGAAAATAAATAGTTGTAAACTATTTTTGTTTCTTTTGTATCTTTTTAGCCCTGATGAAGCCCTACAAAGTGGGGCGAAACGTCGGAAAATAAATAGTTGTAAACTATTTTTGTTTTTATATGTTTGTTAATAGTTGACCGTAAAAATTGATATATAAGAAGATGGTCAGGATTGCGGTCAAAAGTGAAACAAAAATAGTTTACATCTATTTATTTTCCGACGTTTCGCCCCACTTTGTAGGGCTAAAAAGATACAAAATGATACAATGATAAGAATAAAAATACAAAGATAAGATACAATGATAAGAATAAAAATACAAAGATAAGATACAATGATAAGAATAAAAATACAAAGATAAGATACAATGATAAGAATAAAAACAAGTAACAATGGCAAGAGTAAAAATTTCTTAATAAAAATACGTAAAATATAAAGCAAAAAAAGTACAGGAGATCCAGATAAAACAAAAACAATACGGGAAAGAAAGAAAAAAAATATAGAGATAAAATAAACGTCATGAAAGAATAATAAAAATAAAAATAAATAATAATAATGATATAAAATGACAATAAATGAGGCAAAGAGCAAGTCAGGACAACTCTCTTTGCCTCATTTATTGTCATTTTATATCATTATTATTATTATTTTTATTTTTATTATTCTTTCATGACGTTTATTTTATCTCTATGTATTTCTTTCTCCACCCGTATTGTTTTTGTTTTATGTGCATCTCCTGTACTTTTTTAGCTTTATATTTTACGTATTTTTATTAAGAAATTTTTACTCTTGCCATTGTTACTTGTTTTTATTCTTATCATTGTATCATTTTGTATCTTTTTAGCCCTGATGAAGCCCTGCAAAGTGGGGCGAAACGTCGGGAAAAAAATAGTTGTAAACTATTTTTGTTTCACTCTTGACCGCAACCCTGACCATCTTCTTACATATTTTTGTTTCTCTTTTGACCGCAACCCTGACCATCTTCTTATATATCAATTTTTACGGTCAACTATATATATACATATATAAAAAACTTTACTATCCTATTGGTTGCATTTACTGAAAAATATTATATAAGTTATTATTTTATTAATTTATTTTTTATTGAATTTTAATTTAAATTGACTTTCCATAACATACATTATTATTACTTCATCTTGTACAAATATATGATATAATATATGAGTATATATATAATTATTAATATCATTAATAAAGTATACTATAGGGTTAGTAATGTTAGTAAGATGAAATAAGATAAATATAATTTTATAAATTGAAGCAATAGAGATAATACACGAAATTAATTATCACAAAATAAACAAATCACATAACATATTCTTTAACAGCACGACCCTAGATCGCAGCCATACGTAGAAAGTGCGCTATGTGTCCTACGACATATATTTTTAAACAGTGCTTATACCATTGTTACGGGCACCCAGCGTTTCTCCATGAGCTTGTGAGTTACATTACCAAAATGAAATTGAGTGATAGGTTGATGTTTTATTGTTAAATTTATTTAAAAAAAAATGTTTATCTTGTATATTTGTTTATAAATAAAAGAAAATAAATTAATTAAATATAATGTTTACGAGCTCAAGCAATACATTATCTTTTAAACATCGATGTTAAATTAATTAGATTAATAAACAATTATGCTTTAATTAACAATTATGTAGGAATTTGAATACCTCTATTTTTTAAATAAAATAAACTGTCAATATTATCGATTATATGATTATATCAAATCTTCTGGACATTTTTCTAATTAATTTCACTACTTTACTTTAGGTGATATATATCTTCCTGTATAAAGTTATTCTTCAGTTAAATGACATCAGATGGATTAACTGTTCTTCAAACTCGTCTGTCATGTTCTTTCATCTATGGGATATTGTATTGGTTTTATGTTTAGATTAGAACTTATTTTTTTTAACAAAACATAAATGAAGCAAATACTTACAATGTATTCTTAAAGTGTGTAACAGTAATAGTATGTGTTTTAATTACTTACTTGAATCACACTTATTAATTCGGTAGAATTTCCGACAAATTCTGTATATTATAAATTCAGAATTTTCGCATTAACATTGATTAATGAGTGTCTTTAAATCATTTGTTCCCAACCGAGGTATTTTTAATTACTTCTTAGGATAACATTTATAATTTATTATCCTCACATTGTATAATCTAGCATTTCACTGTAATCCAAACACTAACATTGTATGCTACCTTTAATAGAACTTGTATATTGTAATGTACATTATTATAAAGTAATTGTATCTTGTAAGCCACTTGAAACTTAGCCAATCTGCTAAAACATTATTAAAGTGATCCTACATAACATTACCTTAAGTATGTTTGCCTATTCGATCACTTTCACATTAACGACGCAGCATAACCTTACATTGTTCTAGTTGTCCCATCTTTACAAGTTGTTAAGATGAACGCGTTCCGGGTCGTTATATTCCTGTTTTCGAAACTATATTTTCATTTTATTGATTTTTTTTATCTACGTTTATTTTCTATTTAACTAGAAAAAATTAATGATGAGGAAGTTATAAGCGAGGTTAAAGGCGGTAAATGCCTATTATTTTCTGTTAACAAGATGCTTTGAATATTTACTGCTAGATTATTTCTTCTCGATTTCTATAAAGGTAAGATTATAATTATTGTATAATTGTGTATAATTTTGGTATACACTGTCTATATGTACAGTTTGGTATTCATATATAATTTCAAATCCGGCTGTGACAAATAATCACATATTCTGTTACTGTAGCCGTGAGTCAACACTGTGGGTTCGGGCGCTCTCCGGATTTCACTCAGCCTCATGAAGTGGGTACCCTTAATTGGAGATAAATCTGGCGGTTGAGCGTGATTCTGACCACATCACCTCCTTGCACAACCGTTGGTCTGGTAACTGTACACTCTTACAAAGTACTGCACCCCTGGCTCTTCATGAGATGCTGCTGTATAGATTAATTTTTTACACCTAAATTGGATTTATCTTTCTATTTTAAAATGTCATATATTATTTTATTCTACTTTTATTGGCAAGAGAAAATCTATATTATGTTTGAATAAAGGAACATCGATTTTTTTCAGATAATTTTTAAATCAAAATTTTATTTTACTTAGTTCCGCTGACTCCCAGGTTTTCTAATTAATTTTAGATAGTGGTGTTTAGTTTTTCTTCATATCCATAAATTTTTCTCTTTTAAAAAATAATAAATATATTGTGTAAATATCAAAATACTGTAAACTAGCTGCTTTTTCGCTCGTTTACACTTTATGGATGCTGAGGTATAAATTCCTTACTTTTCTGACTCCTGTAAAAGGAAAGGTGAAAAAAAAAATTAAAAATAGTTTAAAATCTGGCGAGAAGAACCTTCTTTTTTTAGTGTTCAATAAAATATTGGGACCATTGAAGGATAAGAGAAGTGGAACAAGAAAACTGCATTACCCCAAATTGTGTTTGAGGGTGCAAGGTATGAACTAATTCCTAAAAATTAAGAAAAACTTATCCGATGGGTAATCCTTTAGGGATAAACCGAAAAGTAGCAGGGAGTATTGCATTAAGGGTTATATTTTTATAAGTTACATACAAACTTATATTTTTATAAGTTACATTAGTTAAACATATTTTAGACCTATGTGTATATTTCATATATACATTTACTATTCCATAGCTTTTTTATTTAATTTTATTTAAATTTTTATAATTTTATTTAGCTAATATTAGATTAAATCTTAGAATTTCGTTACATACCACCAAGTGCTTGATTCATGGAAGCCCATTATAGTTTACATTAGAAGGATGCAGGATTATTTATTATTATGTAAAAGATTTCCAAAGGCAATCCATTAACAAGTACATATACGATGGAAAGTAGCATTGTATTGGTTGTAAAAAAATAAAAATTCCCTTACTGAAATGGGCTCTGTGTTAAGCCTGATTAGGAACACCTCAACCAAATACAGTAGCGGCCAATACAACAGTCCAAATGGAACCCGGGTAGTGAAAACAAGTACAGAAAATGGAAGGGCAAACAGTATATCACTGAGTCAATAAGATTAATTGACTCGGCCACAAACTGCTGTCCACTCCACGCCGGCAATCTGTTATCCATGTCCGTGGGTCGTGAGTGGTAGCAGTCAGTATTAGAGGTAAAAGTTTATAAATATATATTTTATGTAAATAGGTTTCTTATAAAAATCCGAAAACAGTATAAGTAAAAAAAAAATGATCAGGAAAAGAGCGAAATTCACATTAATTTTTGTACGGCATATGATGTACGAAATAGTATCTAATAAAATCATTGAAGTATGTTCTTAAAAGTGGCAAATAATTTGAGTGAAATGTCTCGAATCTGGTGGGAAAGAATCCTTATCGTAGGGGCAAGTGTTGTCCTAGGAATATTCGCCTCAGGAGTGTGTTCGACCTTAGGTACGCTACTGAGGTTACCTCTGTGTATTATTATCAAATTCATATAACAATCTAATAATCCAATCCCTGAGCAGAGAGGTCGAATGTCATTTATTGCTTCTACTTGGAAATAAAATGAAACCTCACAGCATAGTTTTGAATTATTGTATTTTAGGTTAGTGCCGTCCGTAGTTCAGGTAGTTGAGGCACAGAACTGTTGACGGCGCCGGTTCGAATCCGGCCTGGGGGGGTGGACTTTCGTGGCGGGTCAGCAAATGAAAAACTTGACCCTACACCATGGTTAGAATAGTTTAGTCTCCTCTAGATAACTCCCCCTCCATCCGTATGTCAGAAATGATCCGGAAGAACAAATGATTAATGAATGAACATTCAAATTTTTTTTGGTTAAATAAGATTTATTTCTAAGTAATCGAATCTTTGGTTCATTCTTGCATCTATCCTCCTGTCCAGTATCACACAAGTCGTTTTAACTAAGGCAAAGGCTGAAGGTAAAGTATCTTGGATAGCTAGATGTCGTTAAGTTAGTATGTTCCAAAAAAATGAAAGTATAGGATCTAAATAAATTAGAAAAAAAATAATTGATCCTTTTTTTTTTTTAATAACACATTACTCAGTCTTTTCTCTTCTTTATAAGAAAATAGGTTTTACTTTTCTCCTTCTCTCATTAACAAATGATTCTTATGTAACAAGTCTTTATTAAAACTGTGTTGTACAAAGTTTAATTCAAAAATTAATTATAGAATGTATCGTTTGTTTGTTTTTTGTTTACTGGCGCCAAACTTCATTGGTCATCAACGCCATTATATTTTATTTAATGTTGCTTATATTCGTTTAATTTTATTTATTTTTTAATTTGATTATTTATTATTTTATTTTATTTTTTTCTTCCGTTCAATATTATATTTTTGTCAGTAAATGTTGTGATTTTAAAAACTGAAACACTAATTCTATTGTTTTATCTTCGTCTCCTAGGGTTTTTGAAATATCTGGGTTTAGTCCTAAGCTATTGAGGTGAATGTAATGCATAGTACATAAAATGTATTTTTATCTATTATGGACTAAATAAAAAGAATTATCTATTGACAGTTTTGTAATTTTACTTATTATTTTCAACAATATACCTTTTGTAATCTATAAAGAAAAACAATTACCCTTTCTCCTCATCATTTGATATTTAAATATGTTGTCGAATTATCAGATACCCACCCCTATATTTAAGTTTAAATTATAATCAAGGATTTATGTTGCAGGATGGAGGTACCCCGCTGTTCGTTGCCTGCCAGTACGCGCACCTGGAGATGATTCAACTCCTTATCAAGCATGGGGCCAACGTCAATGCACAAATGAAAGTAAGCTTCCACTAAAATATAAAACTATAATTAAGTATTCTTTTAAAATTTTGTTTGGTTAATACTTCTGCTAACCACATTTTATTTTATATATTGCCTTGAAATATCGGATTTCTCCACCTCTATAATGTTTATTTTTTTTAGAAAAAAGTATGTAAAATATCATGTTAATAAATAAAAATCTATTGTGGTGTGTGCATCACAAAACTTTCTCCCAATTCTCTTATCACATTAGTAGCTCGATTAGAGATTGATAATTGTGTTGAGTTAATCTGTAATTAAAAATTTTATAATTTAATGGAAAAGTGACAAAATGATAAGTTTTTAAATTGTTGGATCAGAGGTGTAAATTTATAATTAAGATTGTTGGGATGAACAAGTTGATCGAAAAGTTGACTGAGAAGAAATAATAAAAGATCTGTATAAATTCCATATGTAACCAATCTAGCCCTAACCACATATCATTCCTTCCATTATAAACAGTCTAACAACCCAAACCCACTAGTTTCTAACCTTGCTTCCTCTTCCATTCCTGACAATCCTCCGAGGCGCCTGAAGAAGATGGCCTGAAGACCCTCTAGTGTAAAAACGTTATTAGAGTTCTGCTACCAATGGGTAGTTTCTATACACGCCTGTATCAATCCATTATAAACTTACAGCAAATTTACTAAATGGATTGTTATGTACAGTTGTAAATCTCAATAAAGATATTTTTTTAAAAAATGTATATTTTACCATTCTTCATTACTATTAAAAATTTGTGGTGGCTAATTATTTCAAATAAACAAAATTAAAAGTGCTTTATAAGAAGCCATTTTGGAAATTTGGCATTCAATCCCTGTCAAACTATTTCAATGACATATTTGATATTTAAAAACATAACTAATCATTTGAGCCGTTTTTGAAAAAATCGATCGTATAAAGTTGTTATTCCGATTTTGAATTATAACAAAAAACTGCTATAACATCTCAGGCATACGCGTGACATAAATATATAATTTTTAGTAATTATAAAAAAATATCCATATTGTCTCATTTTTTAAAAATTATTTTAACACTCTAACGTTTCGGCCATTCCGGCCATTTTTATGGATCTATAAATAAAAATTGTTTAAATATAATCTATTCATTAAAAATTAATTTAAAAAAAATCATGAAAATATAATTTTTTTATATTTATTAACGACATTTCGTTACACACACAATTATGTGAGATTTGGTTATTTGAATCCTGGTAACCTCAAAACGTGTATTTACGTCGAAAATTCGATTTAAAAATTTTTACTATCGCAATACTTCCCCTTTCTATATATTCCATGTTTTAAGTGAAAGTAAACACATATTTAATTATATAGAGGACGTTGGAGAAAATATATCTTCTTTTTAATTGTTTAACGACAGAAATGGTTGACAATAGAAACAAGTTTTACTGAACCATTTGGGTCTGGTGTGGACAAGGAACCATTTAGCTTCCCGTTGTTGTTTGTCAGTTTTGTATTAGGATTTCATAAATATGTTAATGTGAGATCCTAAAATCATAAATAATTTTACATACTATTAACAGTGACAGACAGTTTACCTTTAAAGGTTGAAGTTTTATCTTCAGCAGCTTAGCATTCATTTATCTTCGAGTTTTAAATGGTTTTGAAGTTTCGTTGTCATTTATTTTATTTATTTCTAAGTCTTCTCTTCCTACGTTTTTCTTTTTCGTGTCAAGCCCACATAGGCTTGCTGAAGATACAGCTATACTTTTGTATAAATTTGTTGGTCGGATTAGATCATTCCTTGTCGAAAGTAACACTCAATTATAGTTGATCATATTATTCAGTGAGACAGGTGAACCAATCGTATACCTACTTTTCTTCCTACGTAGGGTCTAAACGCCGTTTCGAAAGGATAAAACTTGACATTATCTTCCCACTTACGACTCAATTCTTCCTTCTAAAATTGATCGATGGCCTTGAATTCATAATCTATTTAGTTCGTGGTTTATGGTCTTGGACGCAGCTCTCATATTTCGCATCCTTTAGTCACTACTTATATCCTATAATTCTTAATCGATACAGATTTTGACTACCTATAATTCCGCCCTAGTTGGTATTCTTTTTGATACTTTATGTTCTCCACAATTCTAAAGCCCGATACTCTTTATGGTTCGTTTATAACGGTTCAGTTGTTCAGGAGATCGAAAGTTACTGAGTAAAAGTGGACAGTAATGACATTTTAAATAATTTTTGTGCTCAAAATGTTACTAAAACAAAATATACTAATTGTTGTATAAGATTAATAAGTAATGTATAAGTATAATTGTAATAAAAGGTTATAATATATATTATGACAGTAATAGAGAAGATTATAATGATGAAATCATAAAAAATAACAAACAAGCTTATAGAGATAATTTAGGCGAATATAACTATCAATGTAGTTTCATTAAATAATAAAAGTAAAAGATAACATTAATTTGTAAACAATAAAAAATATTAATTTAATCATAAATTGTTAACCCATGATAATGATAATGATGTGATAACAATAAACGAAGAAGGAACCCAATTCTTCTAAAAATTATTTTACAAGCAATCATCAAAAAATGAAGCCATGTGGGTAATTAACATAGCTTAATCTATTCATTTAATAATGTAATCAAAATAGACAAAATTAATTCCTACCTATCTATTCAATGTACGTATGCCATGTTTATTTTAATTTGTTTATATATTTATTCATGACTTCGCTTATTTATTATTTGTTCATGTTTGACTGACTAAAACTGGAAGTTTTAACTTTGAATGATTCTATAAATTTATAAATTAAATTGAATATTTATGAGGGCCGGCTCACTGGTAAAAAAGAATGTGAGGTATACAATAGTTAAGTTGATAGAATAGAAAGGTAATATAACTTAGTTATAAAACATAGAACAATTATGATATTTAGTTATAATGGAAGTAAATAAGCATTATAACTTTGTTGATTACTTTACGTTAGTTTTTATATTTTATATGATAAGACTGATGAGTATCCTCTGTTCTATAGCAACTAAATATTAAGTAATTGAATTAAGTTTCATTAATAGTTATTTGTTTAATGCTATTAACTGTCTTTATTCGGGAAGCACGCCATGGTATATTCCTAAATAAAGCAGTTCTCTACATTTTTAGTTTAAAAAGTAATATAATGATACAGACAGTCTGCTGAAATTGGCATTAAATTTTACTTTTATTTCTTAATTAATATTATATTTACAAATGTAATTCCATTTTCATTTATACGTATTTATACATTTATCATTGGTAATGTTACAATTTAAATAAATATTTTTCTAGTCTAAAAACTCTTATCAGGCTCTATTTTTTTGTATGCTTGAAAGAAAGCAAACTTTATTATTTATTACACGACATTTATTATTTATTTTTTCTAATGAATTATCAATAACAGTTGTTTCTTTAGATAGGTCCTCTAAAAGAAGTACTATTTTTCCACACTAAATTATTGAATTTTTCCCATGCCTAGACCAATGTAAAAGAAAACAAAGATCTATTTATAAACCGTCTTATACGGAGGCCGGTTGTATCATTAAAGTTTAAACTACGGTTAGTGAAATCTCGGGTAAAATCAATAATTATGAGGCAATAGTGTTAATGTAATATAGAAAAATTCCTTCTTCAAACAAATCCTTTTTTACAGTTTTCTGGTGAAGAACTTTTTCAGCGATTTCGACAGTCAGGATGTTGAATCAATTTTTGAGGGTTAAAGGACCCTCCATTTCTAACATTAGCGATAGGAATTGCGGGTTTTAGCAATTATCTCAGTTTCAGGTAACCTGGTTAACAGAACAAGTGACCAGAAGCAGATCATTAAGTTACCGACTTTTACTAAACTGTTGGGCTAATCTAAGTTCTAAAACTCTTAGTTTTACTAGAGATAAGTGCAATCGGACCATAGGAAGGTTATAAAAACATTCTAAAATTTTTGTTAAAACCATTTATAATGGTTGTGTCAAATAAAATGTTTAAAGATATTAACTTTTATTAATAGTTATTAATTTAGTGCTATTAAATGTTTATTAATTATGAAACAAATATACAAATATCTATGGCTCTAGTAACCAGGTAACTCAATTTATTAAATAAAATCTCAATTGATACGTTACCTTTGCGTTTTTATTTGGGTAGAGGGATAAAATAAGGGATATTTAAGTTCTGGCTGAGGGAAATTTTTAAAAATAAGGTGGAAACGCTGGTGGCAGCCATTCCGTTATCCAGTGCTGCAACAGAGGTTCCGCGGAAGTCCAAGATCCGGATGCCGGAAGCCGCTGCCATCCTGTTATGAATACTTGACTCAAGTGTGGGTTATTGATTAGGACGTCCTGTTTATCTTTAGCGGTGCAGGTAAGGTAGTCTGGTCTTCTTTGTATAATTTATTTATAATGAAGTAAAGATTTTGGGAAATTTAGATAGTACTTTCTAAAAATAAAAATCATTTATAGTAAATATATATATATATAGTTGAGAAGATGGTCAGGGTTGCGGTCAAAAGTGAAACAAAAATAGTTTACAACTATTTATTTTCCGACGTTTCGTCCCACTTTGCAGGGCTTCATCAGGGCTAAAAAGATACAAAATGATACAATGACAAGAATAAAAATACAATGATAAGAATAAAAACAAGTAACAATGGCAAGAGTAAATATCGAAATAAAACCGTTAAACAGTTTGCTAGCTACCTCCTCCCCACTCCTCCACGCTTCCGCTTCATTGTTTCTTTCTGTTCAACCGATTCCTCTGAACAGGTATGTTGTCCTGACTTGCTCTTCGCTCATTTTATATCATTATTATTATTTATTTATTTATTTTTATTTTTATTATTCTTTCATGACGTTTATTTTATCTCTATATATATAATTTTTTTTTCTCTTTTTTTTCCCCGTGTTGTTTTTGTTTATATGCATCTCCTGTACTTTTTTAGCTTTATATTTTACGTATTTT
>NW_027107309.1:2442564-2466502 GCF_000696795.3 Halyomorpha halys | reverse complement strand
ATAACTTACCATATATTTATTAAAGATTATCTAGTAATTAATTTTCTTGTCACTTGGCCTCCTTAGGGTGCTCAGTCAGTATATCCCCTAATAATAGTGTTATTATTATTTTTTTTTTTTTAAAACATTGATTCTGTGTTTTAGTCATTAAATAATATTTAACAATTTGATGTATTACTAACCTTTTTACAATTAAATTTATTTATAATAAAATTATGTTAACTCTGTTACAGAATGGAGCTACAGCCCTTTTCAAAGCCTGTCACAAAGGGCATATAGACGTTGTTAATGAGTTACTGAAGTGTAAACCCAATCTTGGTTTGTTACCAGTAAGTTCTTACAGCTTGTAGTAATGATTAATATGGTCTAAGTGATTATTATTAGTTATAGGGTACTTAATTTCATCTTTTAATCCATTTCGAGAAATTATATAGCTTTTTTTTCCTACCCTTCATTAAAATAGAATTAGTACTTCATAAATATTTAAATCCCCCACAATAGCCAAGTGTTCTAACACAATTATATAGCAAACTAGAAGGTATGATATATTGACAATTAATTTGTAGGATTAGTGAGTGGGTAAACTAGTTCTAGCAGAAGCTTAAAAAAACCAAATGTGCCAATTTTGATATATTAAGGATCTTAATTATATAGCATTATTCATAAAATTATCATTTATTCACAAAATATTGCTAAAAGCTTCTAATCATATGGCAGTCCTATGGGTAATGAAATGTAATACAATATTTACGAATCAAAGTAGGGAATAATTTTCTTTGATTTATTGAAGTATTTAAAAGTTACTGCCCTAATAATGTTTTAAATATAAACTGTCATTATTGGAGTTTACAATATTGTTTGTTCTAAAAATGTCTTCTTAATCTATACTACTACTACCGATGCATAATTGTCTGAGATGAACAATTTTAAAAAATCATTAATATTTGTATTTAAATGATTTCTGGATTACTGAATTTTAGTGAGGGGATACATTAGTTAATTATATTAAATCATTAATTTTAAAAATCTATAAATCACATTTCATTTCTCTGAAAAATATTTCTACTCTCCATCTATTTTATCCTTTTATTTTCTTAATTTTTTGCCAAGAAAATTACTAACTAATACTCTGAAAATTTAGAATGGAGAAAGCGCTCTCCATGCTGCATGCCTCTTCGGCCACTTGCCTGTCGTCAAGATGCTGATGAAAGCTGGAGCAGACCCTAAGCTTCGGAACCAAGACGGTTTGACACCAATTGATTTGGCTAAGAATGGCAATCACCCACAGGTCATCCATTACTTGCAGCAGTGGCAGCTTTACATGAGCAAGTAACCTGCATCCCGCTCCTTGCAAATAATATGTTGATTGTTATGTTTTTGTTTATATTGTTGAATAGGTCAGAGATCCATGTTTTAACATTTTACCAGAGGGATAGTTCGATATCGCCTCCTTTTATCGACTGTAGTATTTATGTGTTTTTAAAAATGTTTTTCATTTTAGTTCTAGAATTTAATATGTTGTTAAATGTTGGATACATTATTTTATGTATTTATTTCAAATCAAAGTCAAGCCACATTGTACTATAAAGGCTGAGTATAGATGATAAGATGAACAAGATATAGGTCGCACATTGTTTATAAATTAGTATTAATTGTTCTATTTTTATTGAAATTTTAATTTAATATAATTTGTTAAAACAGTCACCCTGATGACTTCCTAATTCATACATTTATTGAACCATGTTTCTAAATTTACCTGTACCCATGTCATGATGAAAAGGTTTGCATTTGCTTCAATTTATCTGACTTGTTTGTTTTCTTAAAAATTACATTTATTGAAATAAGGTTACTTCTAATTATCATCATAAAACAACATTAATTAATTATATCGTTTGCATGTTTGATTTGCCTTTTGGAAACAATTTTTTAGCTCACCACATAAACTGATGACGAGAGGACAAACTAACATTCATAGTATCATATATTCCGATCGAATTACTGGAAATAATTAAATTTAAAGATCTTTTTATTGTTAATTGAGTAATTTTTAACTATTTAAAAACTTAAAATATGTATTTTTTTTTTAAATGAAAAAGAAGCTCTACATTATTATCCCATAATTGTTTCACCGCCACTCTAGGGGTAAATGGACTGTAATATCTTCATGTGTCCCCATTTCTTTTATTTTATTTTATTACTAAATCCAATATACTAAAAGGAATGAAACTGTCACCATTAAATAGTTAATCAAATATCAATTCAGTATATGAATATATCTTTTATCCTATAGTTTTAAATTTATTTAAAATTTCCTAGTTAGTTGAGGTATATGAAACATGGTTTACATGAGTTTGATATTAATTAATAACCCTCCCTCTTTATTGTTATTATTTTTGATCGATATATTGTAAATACTATTATATTGAAGAAACCTGGGAAATTAATATTAATTTTAGCGAGTATTACTCTTTAATTTAATTTAAACTAATGGTAAAGCTGCCACGTTTGTTTTAAATTGTCTTGTGTTGAATCAATATTAGCAACCCATTGGATTTTTTATTACTCAAAACTGAGTATATTAGGTGTTATCTTAGGAAATAATTAATTATTACAATTTATTCCTATATTATGGTTTATATTTAATAATTTTAAATAATCAAAAGGTTCATTTTTCAGGACCCTTATTAATATCAAAATATATTTTTAAAAAAAATCTTGTCAAACTTTTTTTTTTTTGTTTTCATTCATATATTTTCTTTCTTTTTTTTTAGAAGCATTAATTTTATCCAATTATTTTTAACAAACAACATATGATATTGTTTCCTCTGTTTTATTTTAAAGCTTCATAATGAATACAGAATTTTTTCATGGTAGCCTATAAAATATTATTGCAGCTTAAACATGGAAACATATTATAGATAGAACATATGAACGGAATACAATTTTATATAAAATAAAATAAAAACTATTGCTTATTAGCTATAAGTATTTAATAAAATACATATTGTTAAAAACATGTTGTGCCATTTTTATTCAGTTGGGTATACTGTTGAGAAATATGGCTGTGGTTGATTCATTTTGCTTATGTTATTGCATGTATCGATTGTCATTTTCAAACCCTTAGATAATTTTTTTTTTTTTTTGAAAGAATATTAAGGATATTTTTAATATACTTATGGAATCTCTTCATCTCCCTCTTGTTTCTGTTTTGAATCTCTAAATAGTAATTTATCCTTACTAATGTGTTTTCTATATCGATTACACATTTTGAAGTTATTAAATTGTTTTTAGGTTAATCTGTTTCAATAATTTTTGTTGTATAAATGTACCACTATATTAAATTTTAGATCTTATGTTACTTAAACATTATATTGAATATATTGTTTGTTGGTTGTCACTAAATTCGTTGAATCATCTAATGATTAAATTTCAGTACCTGAATCGTCTTAAAAATTTTTATGAGTGCATCAAATATAACATAAAGATGTTTATTGCTGGATTTTTTTTTTTTTTTTTTACAATGTCTTCCTGCTAATGAAAACTCAGGAGGTTGAAACTGTTAATTCAGTATTATAATTATAAAAGAATAATATAAGACATCTAAATTTTAGCATATATTTACGATAACGTTCTTTTGTGCCAGAAAGGAATTAAAAACATAATTTACAAGATCAGAACCAAAAGTGTTTGTTATTACCATCTATGTAAAAAGTATCATTGATTAACAACTGATCTAGCATTTCATAAATTTATATTTTGAATTGAGTGAATGTAAAAACCAATAAATAATTAAAAATTTGTATTTTTTTTTCTTCCATTTTTCATGTATCTATTTTATTGGGATTGATTTGTTGAACATATGTTCTCCAACTTGGAAAATAATATCAACTTTTAGATTACAATTTTACTAGTCAGAAATTGTTAATCCAACAAGTTTGAGACATGATCGTAGAACATTGACCTCTCATACTGAGGAAAGCTGAAGGAAGGGGTTACTTTCCAGTCACAACATATTTGTTGATTAACCCATTAATAAACGATCCTTATATTTTCTTTATAAATAAATATTAAGAAAACCAATTTATTTTAGCATTACTCTAATCATTATTATTTTAATTGTTTAACAAACTATACCAGGTACCAATTTTTGCTTTCTGGGGACAGGTGAGTCCATCGAACACAATAACATTGTCTGTTTATTTTTCAGATAAAAAAAAAGGTACACATATTGTCTACTAAACATATTATGCATTGATTACTGTACTTAGTTATTTATTTATACAGAAATGATGTATGCAGCCTAAAAAATAAAGGAGTTTGGAAAACCAAAATGTAGACAAATAAATATAACTATGGAAGGATTCCATACCCCACCTGTTGCACTTGGATTAAATGGGATCATGAGTTGTCCATAACATTTGATAATGTGACTACCTGTTAGTCCTGTATTTGCCTTATTATCAAGATTGGACTGTGTATTTGAATGATGGTTGTATATACCAGTGTGAGGACAATTATTAAGTTAAATACAGGACTATTTATCATCCAGTAATATTTACTCTAAATTGCCATTGGAAATATACAAATATGAACAATAACATTAGTGTACAAGGGCTTAAATGATCTTTATTAATTTGAGAAACAATTGTGAGAAAATATCCTTCTTTGGCAGGTCTTCTTAAAATACATGGCCTTATCCTGTAAGATCTCAGGATTACTTTTAGATGCCTTATTTTCAATTGCAGTCTAGTGATATGTTCAAGTTTATCAAAGTCCAATCTTCTTGGAAGATAGACTTGAGTCCATGTGTTGGTTATTATAAAAGTATACTGTTAGTAAGTATATTTGTAGTATAAAAAGCATATTTGTTATAAATTTTTTCAACATAAAATAAACACTTTATTATTTAAAAGGAAGACTGTCCGGATGCTCTCAAAAGAACTAAAATAGTAATAAAAATATTTATTATGAGACAAAGTTTTGCCCCACTTTGCAGGGCTAAAAAAGATACAAACAACTAAAATAATGTAACAATGTAAGAGAATGGATAACAAAAATAGATAAAAAAGAAATATAAAAATACAGTATAAAATAAAAGACAGAAATTAGAGGCAAAGAAAGAAGGATCATCCTTCTCTTCTTAACCTTTATTTTATTTTTATAAACCTTATGTTATGTCTTTTAGAGTCTACTTTTTTATTTGTTATTATTTCAGTTTTCATTAATTGCCTAATACCTTTTTGTAATTCCTGTTTATTTATACTTTTCACTGTACATCTTATTTTTCTTTTCTTTAATTTACTTTGTTTACTTTTTATTGTTGTTATCTATTCTTATACTTTGTTTCATTATTTTAGTTTTTGTATCCTTTTTTAGCCCTAAGAGAGCCCTGTAAAGTGGGACAAACATTGGCTCATATAAATAGTTTTATTACTCGCAATCCCATTGACCACACCAGGGCCATCTTCCTTTTGTATACTATGCATGGTTAATCAACAATCTTCCACTTTATTATCAAATGGCAAATTTCATTCTGAAGAACATGGGTCGAAATGTTGGTACAATAAAATAAATACTACCTATTGCAATCCTTCACTCCTTACTACACCTCTCTTCCCCCTCCCAGCTTCTCCTAATATTAATCCACAGTCGGAAAGAAACACATCATAAAGAATTAATTTAGTTTAAGATTTTTTTTTATTTTAAAATGTAATTTGGTATACAAAAATGGCTAGAGCAACATAAGCAAAACTACAATCCAAAATAGTTATTCCTCCAATCCCAAATGAATAGTTGCTTTGATCTGCATCAATGTACAGATGTACTGTATCACAAATAATTGTTATTTAGGTGATCTGGTTGAGAAATGAGGTGCATGAAAGAAGCAAGGAACACTCTTCTCAAAGCCAACCTCCAATATTTCAATGTATAAACTCTCAACAAGAAAAGATCTTTTATTTATTTTAGTCTGTCCTAAGAGAAACATGTTTACTAAGTTCCATGAAAATTATCTCCTCAACACTAAATAAAAGGTAGGTTAGAATCAATTTATCTCTAAATTATTTTTTTTATACCAGCCAATTAGAAGTATCTTTTATTGCCAAGTACTGTTTTTGAAAATAAATACTTTTTGATTAGGCAAGAACCTCTCATAAAAAATTTAAATAGTTTTCTTTATTTATTATTTAAAGCATGAAGATTTCTCACTGCTCTTTTTCTTTTTTTTTAGCAAGTATAAATTTATGGGAAACAAAGGAAAAATATTTCCGGATCATATTGATCAAAAATAAACAATCTAAGAAATTATTTCCTTACTTTACCCCTTTCTTTTCATAGTTATTAAAATATTAAGTAGGCGATATTGCCTTAAGGTAATTTGAAATTTTTTTTTTTTTATAACATTAATATGATTGAGCAAAAGGCATCAAACAAGGTAATTTGAATTTTGTTGTAAATTTTAAATTTCAAAAGCCACCCATTGAGACCAATACCAAACAATAAAACTATTCTAATGGTCAAGAGATCCTGGTATCATTCATTAAAGTATTAGTTCCACACTTTGCCAAAAGAGAGCAGCACCAATCTATAAACCAATTAGTTGTAAATAATGCCAATAGAGACTAGCACTATTCAATAAACCAGAATTATTAGCTCTACATTTTACCACAAGAGGCCAGTGTAATTAACAGGTGGCATGAAAAGTTGAGCTCCTGTGATGATTAACTCTCCTGACATATAGTCAAGAATTTTAAAAGAATAATTCGTCATCTACTCAGCTACTAGTTTTATATGCCAGAATCTTTCATGTGTATAATTAGGGCAATGGTTCCCAATCCTTGGTAAAGAACCATTGATGGACATTGAGAAACTTGTTATAGGCCCGAGAGATACTTATATGGACTGTGAACCTCTGTATTAGGGAATCCCTGAAATTTTAGCTCCAGCACATTTCTTTAGTTCTTGTGGAGAAACAGAAAAGTAACTGATAGACTTGGAGTTTACAAAAGAGGGATTTCTGAGAACCTTCCACTTTGATGTAGGATTAGAAGCTTATGATAAAGAAATATGAAAGAATTGTGACTCAGTACTGTGAATAAAGACTAGGTTTTGATTTCAGAGGAAAGGTGGGAGAGACATCAGGAATTGGGGTGTGACTAAATGTCTTCTGCTTACATATATTTTTTCCCTTATTTGTGGGGTGGTCAAAGAAGCACAGGGGCCAATGGAAGGTAGAAGTTTTAAGATGAGTTTAGTGGTTATGGAAGAGATTAGACAATTGAAAGTCTACTTAATACTTTATCTATTAAGGAGGAATTAGATGATTCCTAAAGAATAGAATAATTGATCAAGAAAAGGATTAAGGATTAATATTTTCATTCATTAACAGATTTCACATCGTTCATCAACTGGATAAGATCATGCAATGAAAGATACTGAATATTGGGATTAGCATAATTTTGAGCCGAAAAAAATGGAAAAAATTATGTACTAATAGATCATTATTTAGGATTATGTAAGAAGAAAAAATAAAACAATAAGTCGTAATAATTAGTTTTATTTAAAAGTTAGCAGATGGGAAATCCTTGAGGAATTCTTCATTATGTGCATTGAGTGATTGAGAATCAACATGGCGGAATAATAAGAAAATAGAGTAATATGATTTAAAGGATGTCATATTTTTGAGACTTTAGAAATATTACAAAAATAAATTTAAAAAAAAAATAACTGGAAGTTAAGGCCTTTTAACTAATGAAGGCAGAGTATGTAACATCATTTAATATTCACCTTAAATATGTTATTTCAGTTTCGCATGACTTTTCATTTTTGAGCTAGGCTGTTCACACACAGACCATTTTGCAAGACTTGGTTATTTGGACTCAAGGGACCTCAAAAGGTGTATTTCAGTTGAAAACTCGAAGTAGAATTTTTTCATGATGGCCATACCTTACCCTTAATATATATTCCTTTTATAGGCAAGTGAAAGTAAAAAGGGAACAAAATAGAATACCTGCCTTTTGCTTCCTTCTAGTGCGCCCTTATCACCTTTAACCCTAAACATTTCCTTTGTGAGGGTGTATTCTAATACCTTCCAGAATATTTTATGAACAGGCTGGGGAGTGACTGAAAACCATGTGATAGAGGTAAAATGTGTTATAGTGATTAACATGTTCGATCTAAAATTCAGATTATGTTTTATATAATTACTTGAGATAGTACGGATATGCTTGCAGCCATTTTTGTTTTTGTTTTTTTTTTAGTTTACTATAAAAGAAACTGACAACCATAGACTTGTAAGTTCTGCTTTGAAACAGGACTAAAGAATGACAATACAAGCATTATCTATTTCATAACAAGATTACAATTTAAAAATTAGAAGCTTAGAGTGGGTAGGCAATGTTGGCCTCAAGGGGAGTGATGAAAGAAAAATAAATCATTCACATTCAGATGGTCAATCGTTCTTAAAAAGCTGTATAACTGAAATAGTACCAAAATGGGAAAATGGCCCATATAAGGATATATGCCTTTAAAAAAAAGTAAAACAATTAGTCATAATTAACTGTACTTAAAAGTCAGCTGGTGGGAAACAGGAGATATTGCTACAATGAAGCAGTTAATAATTGTATCAACTGATGCTTCTTTTGTGCCTTATCTTTTAGACATTTTGCCTCATGATAATGGAAATTAACAATTCCTATTCTTATAAATGAAGATCTATAAGTAAGAAAAACTTTGCAAGCATTAAATTGAACATAACAGACCTTTTTTACTTACTTACCTATCTTATTTCTTTAAAATATTTATAACTGAACATTTAATACTAGCTGGATAAAAAAAAACAAATAAGAAAGAAATTAGAGGAAGGAAAGGTTAGGGAGGAAGAGAATAAAATAATTCTTTTGTTGCTTTGATACATGTTCTTTTATTACACCTTCTTATTAATATTTGTTGTTGCCTATAGCTGGACTGGCTAAACAATACTGTTAACTTGAGATGCTTTATGTTAATTATTTAAACGACAGGTAATATCCCAGTTACAAGAAATTGACTAATAAGGAGCCAACTCCTTTTACAAAACCAAACTTTTTTTTTTATTACAAGGTGGCACTCCAGACTTAGAAACAATCACCATACCCCAAAACAACAACAGGCATAATATATACTTATATTGATGTATTTAATATTTATAATTATTTACATAGCTAGAAAATCTAATGACACCTAGAGACAAATATCTAATTCATTAAAAGGACGACAACATTACATTTTATATTAATTCAGCCATCGGCTATGTCTGGAAGGCCACCGTATTATAAAGATACAATTCAATAATCGATAATGTGATTACAAATAAAAGATGAAATAATATCAACTAACACCTATCTAAAAGGCCTCAATGTACACAACCAGTAGCTAACTAATGTTCAGTAATAAACTAATCTATTTTTCGATATTGTTCTCATCTCATATTTTTTTTTAGTAGAAAGAGGTATGCTGATTCAAACGACACATCTAGAGTAAAAAATAAAACAAGCACACATTTTTTTTTTTGCTTAATTAGGTTGCAATCACACTGTTCAAAACCTTTTAATTTGCTTAATATCTAAGTGTAATATTACTGTGGTCATCAGTTTTTATCTGTATATAAAACAACTACATAAAGTGTCGATGCAATTGAAAAATAATGAGATTATCACAAGATATGCAGGTTTTGACTGATTCGTTGCATGAAAGGTTTCTAAAATAATTACTTCATAAAGTTAAAACAATCCAATACATATATAGCTAGAAGTTGATGACAGAGACCGAATTTTTATGTCATTGCAGATTAAGTTTAAAATTAATTGGTTGTTAATATTACATTAGCTGCATAGAAACAAAAAAAAAATTTAGGATTTTTTAATTTGATTTGAACAACCCAATACTTATACAATTTTTATGACAATTTGAAAAAAAAAAGAAAAAGATTTTAACTAATAATTACTGTTATGATTTTTTATTTTATTTTATTCATTAACATAGCATACAAAATTATTATATACTTCCTCACATTTTGCTGCTAAATTTATATAATTCGTTTACTGCATAAAAATACGATCTCTCTTAATAATACACTTTACATCTTAATATATTCAACATATTTCTTGAATTGATGAGGAACACTTTTTTATATTTTAATTGTGTTAAGTAATATACAAACAGTGTTTGAATAAGGCAACACAAATTTAAAGATTGCAACCCAGCGCACCTTTTGCGATTCACATCAACACCTAAACATCGAATATTGAAGTGCACAAACTAATACTAAAAACATTTTCATTTTTCTAAAGCTACAACTTCTAGCATAGTTAACAAATTGTGTATTTTATAACTTACCACAAAAGTGTGATAATTGACATTACAATGACACTTTGTGAATCACAAAAGATGCATTTTAAAATCTTTTCAAAACTGCAATTTTAAATACGCTACTCGAACTCTATTGAAGTATTTTCGGTTAATAGACACAGAATAGTACCAATATGCCCTATTAGCTTTTAAATTGTGTTTGGACAATAATTTAAGGTGTGAGGTAAATATTCAATATGAAGAAGAAGAAGAAGGGGTTTCATCCTTAACCTTAATTCTCATCTTAATTCTATAATATTACGAGGCCAGGGAAGATATTCTTACTAAAACATCACGATAGCAGGTGGTCTACGTTGAAATTCTAATCGCCAAATTTTATAAGAGAAAAATATCAATCTATAAATAGACACTTTGTTTTGGTGCGAAATACATCAGTATGAAACATCTACACTCGGAATTTTAAATGAAATGAATACACCGAAAACAGACAAACACCCACATTTATAATTTTTATTAATCACATTTATAATATAATTTTTAATTATATAATTCATATATTTCACAGACTGTTCAGCAATATACGGTGATTAAGAGCTAATATATATATCTAATTTTTCCTTCTTTTTAGTCTCGATATTTGTATCAAACCTATGGGATATAATATATACAACACTAAAAATATATGTACATTTGCCTAAGTGCTTAGTAAATATAAAGTCTATTATCTGTAATTGTTTTACATGCATTAACAAATTCAATAAAAAATCCAAGTATAAAAAATTATTATCTCATTCTAAAAATTTGTTTATTCGAATAGACGGGTCATCGAAAAAGAAAACAAAAAGTGAAAACCAAGAATGAAAACAACTAATTTTAAACTTACTACATATATTACCTTTTTTTTTTTATTTTTCCCCCAGCATGATAAGAAAATTCAATAAAAACGTGTAATTAATATCACGTGTTGAGGACACATTACACCAGCCTAATTTAGTAATTAATTAACTATATACAACTTAAATACTATTATATACACATTTAGTTATATCAAAGTTAAATGGGTTTAGAATAACAAACCTCTGAGGAATGAGCTATCTATAAGCAGCCCATTACCACGCATGAGCAAAAAAATGTCGAACAAAAAAAAAAACAACTCAAAACTGAGCGAAAAAAGGAATGCTATGTTAAGCCTGTATTGGCAGTGGTACTGATCAGTCATCGATATTAAACAAAAACCTATTATAAGTAAAACTAAACAAGAAAGAATGCCCTTTATATAAATGGGGCGTTTCTTTCATACTTGCTACATTGGAAAACCATTTTAAATTGTTCTATTTTCTTCGATATACAAATATATTTAACCTTTTAATAGTATTGACTGTTTTAAATGTTTCAATTTATTTTTCTCATCATCGTGTTTATAACAATCTGTGAAACTGTATATCTGATCAATAAAAATTTTATATGCATATGCAAGAATTTAATTCATAAATAAGTTATATTAATTTTAAAATTAAATAACAACAAAGACAAATGATTCACATTGTTATAAGTCAATAATTAAAAATCTATTAGATAATAGTCCATTCTTATTGAATAAAAATGACTATAAGAAAGAATGTTGATTATAAAAACAATATACATTATTTGAACACAGAGAAATATTTTTCCCAATATGAACAAATAAATGAGGAAAAATGACATATATTTGTGCGGAACAAAAGAAAAATAAAGAAACACGAATCTTTTGATGAGAGTCATAACATAAAATGTCAAAAACAATGTTTTTCATTTATTCCTTTAAATATTGAGATGGAAAAAGTATGAAAACATTTTCTCTCCTATTAAACTAGGAAAGTCCATGAAAACATCAAGGTACAGTCCTCTACAAAAAAAAAAAAAAAAAGTTTCAAAGCTATAACCAAAAATGGAATATTAGGGCAGATATTGTTTCAAAAAATTACTGGAAACGACAGAAAATATTGGTTTCTAAAAATAAAAAGTTTTAATTCTTGACAACAATTTTTACATATTTAAGATTAGATTATTCAATATAATAAATAACCATAATTTTATGATTCATATTTGGTACGTACTATATCACCCTAAATTTTATTGTTTCTACCTAACACACATCAGGTTAAAATTTATTTTTTTTTTGTATTTTTTTTAGACATGAACTTATTTTACTAGTTTTATTTAACATCAAGTCTTTATGACCCATTGAATGGTTAAGAATATAGCTTTGTTTAAAAAAAAGAAATTCTAAAATCTAACCAACTACAACACTGAATTTCGATCCATTTTCCAATGAGGCTCGTACAAAAAATAAAAAGCTGAAAAATGAAAAATGTTAAAAACCAAATTGGTAAATATATGCCCCTAAACATATCATTCCAAGCAACACCACATTTATTTTATTTTTATTCTTTTTTAAATTTTTTTATTTATTTTGTTTCATAATATTTCCCCCAATTTCTTTTAGACTAATATTCTGGTTTCAATATACTATTTAATAACACATTGTTTAAAAATGCAATTTAACTAACATCTAATAGAAAATAATGCCTTAATATTGAATTATTTTCCACACCGAAGAAGTGATTAAATTGGAAACCACCACCAGTGGTTATTCTGACTAAAAAGTTTAAAATAATGAGATCTTTGGAAAAAGAAAAGAAAAAAAAAAGTGCAAATTGATAACAGTCCAAATGATCCAAGGAGCAGTGAGCAAATAAACCCGCCTAAGAGCCATTAATTCAAACTAAATATACACTTAGTAAAGAGTCATCTTAAACAACTCCTCTAAAATCCATTAAAATTAATAATTAGTAAGAAATGCTTAAAAATATTAGATAATAAACAATACATTATTCTAATATAATTGCTAAACGTGAGTACCGTTAATAGTGATCAATATTAGGCCAAATAATAACACCAATGTTTCGTTAAAAAATTTCACAGCTATTCACAAAACTAACTAATACACAATCAGAACTCAGTTTAGCAAAAGAGAGTTAGAATGTTTAATAAATTTATTAGGGAGAATGAATCTTGAAAGGACATAAATTTTCCTTTACACACTAAGCTAAATCAATAAAACCCCTAATTTTGGGCAAAGTCTTGTCTCAATGATCCTTTCATCTAACTATCTACAGTACGCATAAGAGAAAAATCACTAAATTATTGACATATCTATGAAATATATTTACAACAAGTACACTGACGATAAAGGCATACATAATAATGTATAATAATTGCGATACACAGAAGAAATACGCTATGTCAATATTAATATGCCCTGTAATTGGTCTGATAATTATTGTTATCATTACAATTAGTATCGTAAAAGGACAGAGAAATTGCACTCATCTAGATACAGATTAAGACGAGCGTAGCAGCTCTGATATGAAACCTTAATAATTTTTTTTTTTAATAAAATTTACAATGAAAGCACTTTAATAATTAATCAATAGTAGAAAGATAATAAGAAAGAAAATTAATTAAGGGATGAGAGGATAAACAAAAACAAAAGTCTTTTGTCACACACTAGGTGGCCCGACGATGGTAGCTCAACGAAATATCATCCTCGGTTGGAGCAAGTGTCACTCCCAGTGGTGAGGGGAGGGTGGCAGTTCGGAGGGATGCGCCACCGTCGAGCTGCAAACAGAACCATATTATTACCCCAACAATATAACACACTATGCCAAAATATAGCATGTATATACTTCTATAAACTGATAGAGAAAAGTGCATACATCAAGTTCTGTTCCTTCGAACTTATAAAAGTAAAGACACACATAAAGCGATATTTCATAACCTTTATTTTATCTCTGCAGTCTTTTATATAACATGCAATTATTTTATAAACTATAGCTACAATAAATCATAAAATAACAATTTGAGTTTGGATTTTTTGTTAAATTTTTAAATATATTCCTTTTTAAAATATCTAAAGGTCAATTTTCACAAGAGCTGGATTTTTTTTTTAATATGTAACGTCATTTAAATGAGTAGCTTTAAATCAAACTATAACATAAGCTTTAAATTAAATATCAAGCTAAAATATCAGACGCATCTCATCACATTATCCAGCAGTTACTCACAGTTGGAACAGAAAAATAATGTTGATAAAAATATTAATCAATAATTCTTTGGTTTAGATACTGCTATTCCATCTATATTAATGTATCAATCTAGTTCAATAAAATAAAATTTCTTTAGAAAAAAAGATGATGCCTGAGCATGAAATTTAAAATTTGATAAATTAACCAGTTAGATCAAACTAGAGTTATAAACTATTTGAGAGTATAACATGAAACGCATGTTTTTTTGTACACTTGCCTTTGTGTCAAAAATATTTTTAAAACCTGAGGAGAGAATTAAAATTTCATGAAATCTCGACGTAAATAGACAGAAGCAATAGAATAAACATTTATCTGTTTATAGAATATCTATTATAGTATAAAAGATATTCTATAAAATAGAGTTGTCTTTATTGATTTTTATCAAAAATAGGCATTTCATGTGATACAGATAGTTGATACTTATAAACTAGTTAAAAATTTAAAAATCCTCTCATTGCCTTATCACTAAAGAAAGAAAGCATAGGAAGAATTGATAAAATTAAGAAGAAAAGAAAAGGAAATAAAATTTCTTCCATTTAAAGGACATCTTAAACCCAAACAGAATATATTTTATAATTAGACAAAGTGATAAGGTAAATGAGAGTGGGGAATGCTCAGTTCTCTACAGTCGCTGAAACTCATGTGTTCCCAAAAATAGTTAACTACTAATAAAAAACTTAGTTAATGATTTGGTGCTAATGCTCAGATGAAGAAAGAGAGCTTTAACCCTATCCTTACAGTTTGTTGGTTTGTTGTGACAACAGGGGTGGTTCCAATACATTGCTAGATGTTTAAATTGTATATATATCTAAAGAATCTATACATGGCCAACAATCAATAGTTACAATCCTTACCAAAAAGATGGTATATTAAATCCAAATTGGATTAAATCCACTGTTGTCACAAGAAAATCTTGTTTGAATATGACAGATAAACTTTAAGTTAATGCTAGAGAACAGAGATCCAAGTAAAAGGGCCCAGATTGAGAAACAAGTTTAAGTTAACAGGTTTGTTTTAATAATGTTTAGTCTTATTTTTAATTTTTAAAAAATTATAACTGTTTATGCCCCATAAAATTGATTTGGTACAAAAAATAATGTTAAATTCCGTTTAAAAAACAACAAAAAAAGCATTAAATTTGGGGGAAGACAAAATTTAAAGGGAAACCTTCAGCAAAATCTTATATAAATGATGTACCATTTTTTGTTCCCAACTACTGTTTATCTAAAACTAAATTAACAAGAAAAAAAGTTTTTTATTTCCTGTTGCCAAGAAGTAGTTTGATACAATTAAATAACTGGCTGCTAAATATAACAATGATCTCTTAAATTCTAAAAGACAATCCAGAATGATTTCTTAATTTTCTTTTTTTTATTTTAATAAAAAGTATACAAGATTCAATAATATGAAGAAAATAATAGTATAGTTTTAATAGGCCATTACTATGGATCAACAAAACCATTTCATAATTATAAGAAACGTTTTTTCCAATTTAATTTAAAATCCTGAGCAGAAACATTATTTTAAATTTCAAAAGGTTTAGAACTACTAGGAACAAATACATGAACATAAAAGCGAACAAGAGAGACACTGAGGATTGATGACTGAGCAATATATAGAGGGATATGTGATGAGTACCGTAGCGGAGGCTAGACAGCGTGCAGAATGCCCGGCTCGCTGCCTCGCTCTCAGTCACTGACTGCTTTTGCCTTACCTGGCAAAGCTCTTGAATGCGGCCGATTGGGGGTTTATGCATAAAGGGACGCGGGTTGTGCCTATTTTCTCAGTTATGAACTTGTACATCTCCTCTGTAACAAAAAAGAAAAAATATATTAATATTACTTTAATGAATTTATTAGTCTTTCCATCATTAATATCAACTACTATTTTACATACAACTAATACATTTGAAACAAAAACTTATTGAAATTATTAAAGTAAGCTATAATCAATACCATAAACATTATCAATAAAATTAAAACAAAAAAACAGGTTTATAAGTGGCAAGAAAATCCCTAAAGTATATAATAAAAGGTATGAAGTATTATATAAACATATAGACAAATTAAGGATAAAATATTTTTAAATAAAAATGAAAACAATTCTAATTGTATATTACATATCAAGAAATTCAAAATGGGCAAAAAGTTTAAATGAAATGAAAACAGCATAATCTATATCTAATTTCCAATGAATAACAATCATTCAACTAAATCACTATAAACAATGAGTTTTTGATGTAGGAAAAAAATGATAAATTTTTTTGAGAGTGAAGTATATAATAGTAAAATATTTTTATATAATTATAAAAAAATGAATGATTAAAACTTATATTTAATTTAAAATCAATCAGAGCTTAAAACAAACATCAGACTTTGGACAATACAAAATAAAAATGGATTTCATCGTTTTTTAATTAACATTTTGACTGCCAACAATGGGGCAATGAATGTCAATTTGGTAGGCAGTGGGTTAACTAATTTGGATAGCTATATAAATTTTTACTTAAAAAAAGAAGTTTAATGTAAAATACAATTGTAGAAAAATTCAATGTTTTAATTATAACAAAATGTGACTTAAATGACATAGTAAATCCTTTTACACATTAACACTATCTATTTAAAAAGATAAATAATAACACTCACAATAATACGAAAGATTTGTTGCTTAATTCAGAAAGAAAGTAGTATATTATTTAAATTGAGCATTAGTACCTTTGACTTGCTGAACCGAAGTGAGCTTCTTTTCCCAGAGATCATCAAAGATGCGCTGGGCAACAGGTTCAAAATCAAGAGTATATTGTCGCATTGCATTGGTAGTGGTGAAACAACACTTGCACATACATGAGTGATATCTCAATCGGCCTTCATCAAGGTAAGGGTGGGCGAGGGCATCCACCACTGAGATACGTTTATCCTGAAAAAAAGTTAATAATTATTCTTACTTCAAATAAAAGCGAATTCAAGATAAATTTATCAATTGCTGCAGGTAGCTCAAATTAAATAATGCTCACTAATATAAACTAAGACAGACTAAAATGCAAACTGAAATTTTACAGTGTCCATCTAATATAGATTGCATGATTGATACTAATTGTGTCCTGTTATAATAATATAAGGATACAACAAGATATTTAATACACTGTCATAAAATAGTGTAAATAATTCATTTCTACTACTTTTTCATTGAATGTTTAAGGATTTTAATATAGAAAATATATGGTTAAACATTTAAAGTGCCCATGATATTGGGGGTATAAATAGATTTTCTTCATTATAAATCTAAATTTTGAACTGGTAGAATGTAGAATGTAGAAAGTAGAATGAGAAATAGTGAAAAAGAATAAGCCAAAGACCAATTTGACAGAACACCAGATTCAATTAGAGAAGAGTTAATATGGCTTGCTACTCAATTCTCTTGGATCAAGCAAATGCCACTTATTGGAACTAAAGATGGCAACAATCCATCAGAGAAGTCATTTTAATCCATGACAACACTCGGTCCCATACTACTCATCTAACACACCAAAAGATTATCGAAATGTTTTAAGAAAACTGGAACACACATCATACAGTCCAGATTTATTGCCGTATAACTTTCAAATGCTTAGACCATCAAAAGGACAGCATTTTATTAAAGGTGAGGAGGCAGTGAGTTTAGTGAGCAGCTTGCTCAAGGAATGCCCTCCATGCCACTAGATTCTTTTTAACAAATTATTTCAAAGTGGAATTAATCACTTCTTGAGAATATCTTTTTGAAAAATCTAAAATTGGTGACTTCACTAACCGGATCAAAAACAAGCATCTGACATAGGAGATGTACAGCTTCATGCGTAGCAAGCGTCGAAAGAGTGTACAGTGCGGACAGAGCTGGTGGCTTTGATCTTAGTCGCATCATGTGGGATCGAGCTCCTTCACAGGCATGTCTCATGTCATCCATCGTAGGGGTTCCCAGCAGGTCTGTGATCAACTCCAGCTGAAAAAAAATTAAATGGTTGATCAAACATTGATGAGTACAGGATAGACTCTAATTATCAATAACAAATTTAAAGTTAAATGATCTGACAATTTGTATAGTTGAAAAATATTTAATCAACATAATATAAAATGGTTTAATGTAGTCTACTAGTCTACATCTTTCAATACCTTGCACAGGCCTAAACCTTCAAAGTTCCATTTTAAAATCCAATGCAGAAAGGTTCACAAAATCTGCGATACGGCCAAATATGTTCCCAAATACAAACATAAAAATCATATATCTTATCTATAATGAAAGTAAAGAATAAAAACAAAACATGACACATTAATTGGTTCGAACTTCATAAACTGACTCTTCACACCAAATATAATGGACCAGAAAGTCATTTAAAAATATAAGATCAATGTAAACACACTCAAATACCTGAAGAACAGGAGACTGAGCCTGGAACAGGATCCTCCGACCCAAAAGTTCGCCAAAGATGCAACCGACACTCCACACATCGACGGCAGCTGTGTAATGCCTGGCACCCATGAGGATCTCTGGTGCACGATAGTATTGGGTCACCACTTCTTGGGTCATGTGCTTGCCCTTGTCCGGTTCCTCAACCCTCGCCAGCCCGAAGTCACAGATCTAAAATAAAAAGAGTTGTCAGAAAACATTCATACCAATCACCTAATATATAACTTGATGACAGGGTGAGTGTATTAGTGGTTGGACAAAGATTAAGGAGGAAATATTTTTAAAATACAAACAGTGAAAGAATATATGATTCGATTTTATATCATACTAGGTACATAATATGTAAGGTTAATAAACAATATTATAATTAAAATAAACATAATCCAAATTATGAGCAGCCCAAGAGGAGGTAGTAACAGTAAATTGTAATTATTCTTGTTTCTTTTATTTTCACTAAACACCTGTTTTTATTTTGGAAGGTAATGGAGAAAAATCTTAAATTAGAGGGATAGAAAATAAGTTGCAATTTGTCTCTCCTCATTAAGTTCCATTCAGAACTGTGAGACTGAGATCAATAATAAGTAAATCCCAGGATAATATTAAGGTAGATTTCTTGGACACTGTTCAATAGATCTGATTCAAATCCATTTTCATCGCCTATTTGTACACAAAATTCAGTTGGGGATCAAAAATAAATTTAATTTATAATTATATTAATTATAATATAATTATATTAAAAGAAAAAATTCTTAAACTTCAATAAAGGTATTTTATTATTGTATACAACTTTTTTTGGGACTAATATGTAACATTTATACAATCATAACATTAAATTAAAATCATACACACTTCTATATGAGAGGATGATCGAAAATATGGTAAGTGGAACACAAAACTTATATGGCTGGAATAATAAATGGTAGTAGAAAGTGAAAAGAGAGGAATCGGTTTAAGATTGCATTGTTTCCCAGGAAAAAAAAATAAATAAATCATAGTAATGCTACTAAAATTTCCCAAAATAAGGTACAGCTGATACTTCTGTTTGAAACATAGCAACTGTTGCCCCGATGAAGGCCTGAAATTCTACCCGAAATGTTGGCAGTAATAAAATAAATTTCGCTAACTTTATACACAATAACTTACACATAATAAAATAGGTTTAACTTATTTGTGTTTCTCTCTGACCTCATCAGCCATCCTTTCCTCATACAATATCCACTGTCAACAACTAACATACTATTATGAACACACTAATTTAAAATGATATGTTATGTTCATGAGATACTTCATTAACTGATAAAATAAAATATTTCTCATAATCTTTAATTGACTGTAACACAAAATTATCACAAAAAACATAAATTCCAAAATTCATTTTTTTTTTTTTTTAAGAGTTAACAATACTGAACATTAAAAGCTAAATTTTAATCATTCATTCATCAGTTAGTGTGACATCTAACTATTCTTAAACAATAATGATTTCTCCTCTAAATGTTCAAGATAATAGCAATAATAATCAGTTGTATTGAAGAAGGAAAAATTTTAATTTAAGGTATTGAGAAATAGAAAGCACTGTGGACATGAGCTAGGGAGGAGTCCAGAGGGAAACTCCAAGGATAGGAAAGGATTTGTCAGAAAAGCATATTGCTAAGCGTCCTAACAGGAAAATATGGCAATAACTGAGATATCTTCCATAGTTTGAATAACCATTAAATAAATATTTTGGTAATGTATGTGTGTAATTATATATTATTTTATAAATAAATGATTGATACTAATTATAGTTTTCAACATAAAATAACATGAACTAAATGCAGTTTAGTCAAAGCTGAGTCGGAAATAATCGTTATGCGTAATGGTAAACTGATGGCCCAGATAAATAAAAGTAGTTTGCTAATCGGAATAAAATATCTAACAAGTAATTTACACAGGGTTATTACATTAGAAGCTGTAAAAGTCAGAGTTATCGCATATAGAGTCAAACAAAATAATAGGCTAAAAAAACATACTGAAATCAGTGTTATAGCATAGATAATAATGCAGGATCTAATAAAATAATTAAGTGTTAAATGACTATCGTTATTTTATTTCGTTTAGAGCACGACTTTCATAATAATAAAAAAGTTCTCAAAGAAGATTTATTTATTTATAATAGGAAACTATCTATTAGTTATTAATAAGTAAATAGTATTTTTGTCCTTTCTTGACCAACACCCGGACCATTATCCTACAATCAATTACATTCTACAAACAATACGGTTAAAAAATGTATTTATTTATCAATTAATCTTCCAATTTATTTATTTACTTTTTTCACTGTTTGGTTTTCTATACAAAGAGAGGATTTTTTTTATTTTAGACAATTAAAAAAAAATTTTACCCAAGTCATGGGTAACTTCGCATTCTGTTACGTTCTAAAGTTGAAAACCACAATATAAATTGATAATAGCTAAGGTCCCTAAGAAATTTGAAGAAGACATAGTTTTTCTTAAAGTTTAATATCTCGTAAGTATAGAAAAATCTATACATAAATAAAATTAATCGAAATATTTTGGCAATTATAATAAAAAATACTACCCCTTACAAAGAGAAACGTCATAAACTACTTTATAGAGCATTAGAAGAGCTTTTATGTGAGTTCTAATAGACATCTGTACGTCTAAAAATTCCTGAGATATGATATGGATTTCCCAATATAAATTCACTAACTACTGATTTCTTCAGTATATTTTTTAAGAATGTTGCTTTCCAAAAAAAGTATATCTCGGAAACTATTGAGCGTAAATAGCTCTTTCAGGGGTTATATTTTAGAAAATTTACTCGACCTTAAATTATGTTCTATTAGGAATTCTAATGATGTAGGTGTATTTAAAGATATGGAGTTTCGAATGAAACATTAATTTTTTTTTTAACGTTTTAAAACAGCCACTATTTTTGCATGATCAAACTGGCAGACTCTCATTTCTTTATTGGCAATGCAATAAGTGCAATGAATGTTTTCATCAGATAATTTTTTTGGATAGGTTCAGAGATGAAAAAGTGCTGGTGACCATAATTTTTATTACTAGTTTATTTTATTTTTTATAGAATAGAAGCTGCCATAATAAAGAAAACGGGCATTAGGACTTAAGTATTAATACATACTACATATACAGGATAAAATGCGAACAAATATATTACAGGTCTAAATAAAATTAAAATAATGTCCTAATAATAGTTAAATAATAATAAGTTGATATTATGATTCGTCGTAGGGGAAACTAAAAAGAAGGAAAAACGGGATAATAAATGATACACGCAATATCAACTCGTATATTGGTTTATTCTCTATTTTAATCCTATATATACTTTTAGTGTATGTTTACACAGGGAGATATCAGGTGCCATCATCCCTCAACTTACTATTTCTCGTATATACTTTTATTTCACACACTAAATTTATTATTGAATCAATAAAGATAACAATAGAATGTTCTGATCCATTAAAAGCCAACGCCTTATACATAGCATATCTCGATGGCGTTTTTAAGCCCAGTAAGTATAACTAATACAAATCTGCCAAGCCAAGGTGTGAATATCCTCCACAGGGATTTTGCCACCAAAGGAGCTAGTGAGTAATAATATACATAGTAGATCACATCATTTTAACTTTATTTTTAAAAATGTATATTGTTTTATCATTTCACTCTGTCTTCTCTGTATTTCTTTTCCTACCTATACTCTCTGTCTTTTAGTCAGGACCTACAGCACATACCTGTAGGACTGACTACCCCTTCACGACCGTAACCGCATACCTTACGAAGTCGAATTTCCATTCTGCGAAGATTTACGCCGAATACGTAAAACTCTTCAATATTCCTGTCAATTCATCTCATAATCAGCTACCTCACTATTAAACATGCATTGCGAGGCCTGGCTACAATTAATATGTTTTACACACCCATCTCTACAAGACCACCTCAGAAATTGCGTTATCAAGTTTACGTATTTTTACCTAATTTTAACTTGATCCGATAATAGGAAACGGACTAATGATACGATTACAAATATACTGCTGATAGCAATGAAACTAAATGAAAGTATTAAAAAAATAGATAAATAACTAAGCGATAATGATGTTTGCATAGCTTATTTGTTTTTATTTGTAGAGACAGAAAACAGTTTCCGAACTTGAAATTCATTGTATATGGAGGCGAACGTAGTATACCAAGTCGATGAATATTTAAAATAACAATTATCCACAGCCACCATGCGTCACTTCCAATCCGACTCGAACAGAAACTCGAATCCTGACAACAGAACTGACGCCTCAGGACACGGCCTGCTAAATACTGAATTATGCAGGGCAAAGATTGCGTGTTATCTCCCGTCGGTTTGTTACCCTCCAGTAATTAACCGTCCTTCCCCCCACCCTCCCACTACCTCCGCTCCGGTAATACATCATCGAGGGGTGGGCTGAAAAATTGCCTCGGTGGACGCCCTCTCTCTTCTTGTAATGGAACTGGGTGGTACCATCGCGATAATACGGCCATTAAATATATCTCTCTTCACTCGAGGAGCTGACCTTACTTCAGGAAGGTTCAACATCCAGATGGATCTCCTACGACGAGAACCGTTCTTAGATAATCTGATTAAGATTTCATAAATATTTGATGATCTCCTTTCTCCTAATTGTTAACCCAACCTACAGTCAATAAAGATGGATAGATAATTAATAATATATTATTTACATTCAATATCAAATTTATTTATTTCTAACTTCCATTTGAATATATCAATATGAATAAACTAAAAATTGGGCTATAAAATATTTAAAATAACAGCTTGAATACAGTAGGACCCAGTTTATCCGTCCCAGTCGAGATCGAGACATCGCAGTTTGTTTGTTTGGTTGTTTAGTGGCGCCAAACTTCATTGGTCATCAACGCCATTTATATTTTATTTAATTTTGCTAATATTCGTTAAATTTTATTTATTTTTAATTTTTATTTATTTTTTTTTTTTTATTTTTTTTTTATTATTTT